>NC_029794.2:93269897-93274803 GCF_000816755.2 Arachis ipaensis
TTGTTATTGTTTGGACATTATTTCCGTACAGAGCATTTAATCCGCTAGCACCTGTTTTTTTTTTTTTCCTGTATATATTTAGTTACTTACGATTGAATACTTCGTAAACTCGCATGCAAAACACCCCGTAGAAGTTAGCGAACAAATATAGAATAATGACATACTACCATCTCCATAATCATCCTAATTTTCTACTATTTTATGTTAGAAAAATTCATTAGAAGGATAAAATAAAAGGGTATAGGCTAGTACCATTATTATTAGAGTAAACCATAACAAAAATTCTAGAAATATTGAATTCTTGAAAACAATAAATTCTTCCTTCTCGTTAACGACATATTACTTTTAAAAACTTTTAAAACATAATAACAGCATCCAACCGTAAAGAAAGATCGTACCTGTTAACAAAAGTGGTCATGTGACAAACAGAAATACTTAGGTAATATTCGTTAAGCTAATACGACACCATTATTATAACCTATTCCCACATTACAAACTCTAATTTCCTAGTTGTCAACCTTAATTTTCTAAAATTTTCAAATTATAAACCCTAATTTCCCAAATTTGAACCCGAATACAACGATGGACGATCTCAAATCACCACCATTAACAACTCTTAATTTAATTACAAATTCATTCTCATAAAACAGTATAAAACACTTTGACAAACATTAATCAAAATCTAAATAAACTAAAAATATACATATAAAAAAATAGAGAACGAAAACGAGAGGGAGTTGGTGGCGCGAAGAGAGTCGAAGGCAGAGGAAGACGAAGAGGGCGGAGACTGAAGTAGAGCCAAAGCAGAGGCAGATAGAGACGACAGATTAGGAAGGCAGATTGAAATAAAGAAAGAGGCAAGGCAACAATAAAGGACATAGTTGGCAACACGCACAGAACAAAGGAGAGAAGGTGAAGGGAGGGAGAAGGTAGGAGTGATGAGGAGGGGAGAAGAGAGGCATAAAGAGAAGAGATATTAGGTTTTATAATTTCTAATGAAAGCCACCAAAACATTTTTGTTCGATAAAGAAATTGGTATTTTTATTGCATTTTAAAATATTTTGAGGATATTTTAATTATTAATACATTTCTGTTAATGTTTTGATAATTAAAGAACATTTTTAGTGCTTTACTCTCATCATTATTACACGAATAGCTTTCTTGGCATTCATAGGTAGTAAGCAAGTAATTAAGAGAGAAGAAAACGGTAACACAAGTGTTGATCTAAATTCTACTAGCCAGCGAGGTAAGCAACTAAGTATATTATACAGCTACATATTGAAACGCATACTCTCTCACAATAGAGTTATCAACAAATCTAGGAGTCAATCCTAAAAGCCTCCACAACTGGCCCTAAAAAAAGAAAGGAAAAAAAAATGGAGGCACATTACACGCATAAAGGAATGATCTCCTAGAAGTTCATAAGTTAATATATCCCCATATGTTAGCAAAGAACACAAACGAGACCAATACAAAGGCAGAAGCCACAACAACACAAGACCACATTTTGAAATTGGAGGAAGCCTTTGATATGTAACTAAGCCTTCTGCGCAATAATCCCTTCAACCCCAACATGGAAGAACCTCCTTTAGCAAGTTTAGATATCATGTTTCTTTTATCAGTTGATTCAGTTTTCTCCTGGCGTTCATTCAGATCATTAGCAGTATCATGCTTATCTGCAGTATGACTTTTGAAAGTTTTGTTTTTGTTCTACAAAAGCAAAAAACAAATCTCATGAACACGTGCACAGACAATTCTTTATATAAACCAAAGCTAAATAAACGAAATTAGCTTCTTACCCCTGCAATTATTGGTTTTGAATCATGCTCTTGTTTAGGACTCCCATCATCTGCCATCTTGTTTGAGACATCTGCACACTGCTTTAACAATCGGATTCTCCTTGCTGCATTACCTTGATCTGTAAAGATCATTGCTGGTTGTTCATTTCGCACTTGTCGAGTCCTTATCTTGATTCCAGTATCACCACTAACATAGGTATTAAGGTTTCTCGGCTGCTCATAATCATTGAATACGTTATACACTTGGACTGTTCTGGCATCCGGAAAAGAAGCCATCTGGGAATTGTTTTGAATTAACGCGACACTGCTCTTCTGCTCATCAGCACTGAAGTCAGACGTGAAGGTGCTGCAAAATTGCGGAGTTGTTGCCAAAGCAACCTTTCTGTGAATTGCCTCCTCGGGATAAACAACATTCGTCGGGTGTACACACTGAAGAATACAGAGAACTATAATTATAAAGAATTTTCAAGAAACAATGCTAAATAATATAGCTGCTGCTCAGGGTTGATGAACCACACTCAATACAATGACCAAAATATAAATAGCAATAGAGCTGTTACTCACTGTCATATTGGTCAGCCCTGCATCTGGTTCGCTACCTGATACACTTTGCTTAACATTATTAAAAAAGTTGTTCTGTGCTTGACTATAGGGATCCTCATAGGAGATCTCATCCCAATTGACAGAATTTAAGATGTCTGCAATATTTGTCTCATTGTTTGCTTGGTAGTAAAATTCTGGTGGAATATGGCTATGGACTGGGGAGAATAATTTGTCATCAAATATCTTGTCTTCGGGGTCATTGAATATGTCCCAATTCAACGGCGGAATGTCCTGTCAGAAACATAAATTCAGTTACTAAAATAAATAAAATGCACACTAAGAAATCCATACATATAGAGAAGTGGAGATACTCAATTTTTTTATGGTGATAAAAACATTATTTTAAAGTAATGTATACTGAAACCTAACTGAAAGATAAACTGCTATTCTCATAGCAAGTGAACATTGAAATCACTCTAAATTATCCTCTAGGTAGTCAGAATTCTCCATTGTGACTTTAGGATTTATTTTTTCCCCCAAAAGAACATGATGATGATCCAGTAAAATATTCAAACTGAGTCAGTCAAATCTAACCTCAGCAGGTAGTTCAAAAGCTTGATTTCGCCTTTCACAAGCATCATATCCGTCACTATGGCAATCAGCAGAGGTTATAACGTTGGAAACCGCTTCCTCAGAGTTCTCAGGGATAACACCCTGGTGCTTCTCATCTGTAACTTGAGACGGCGATACTTCAGCCAGAGCCTGATCAGACTGTATTTCTTCAGGGGAGTAATTGGCCGCCATGGGAGCCGAATCTGTTTGTTCCACCTCATCACAGTTTGAAACCTCAAGACTCTCATCTTGTTTCTTGAATAACCGGCAGAGTACATACGCATTCTGTTACAAACCAAACCAAATAAACAGACTTGTAGGAATCAATAAACATATCCCAACCATGCTAAATATTTACCAAAATCACCACCAGTATAAAATACATGCTAAAATACAAAATACACATGGAAAATAAGTTAAACAACACATATTTATACACAAATAGATGGTGGCGCTGTTTGGTGGCCGATTTTGGTGTACACCATTTTCGAACATATCCTGTAGGAGGCAGTGGATATGATAATAGTGGTAAAAAATTGAACATATAAAATGAAATACAAGATCCCAATAACCTCTACAAAGATCCAATGGTAAATCACAACATACATAAAAAGATGATATACATATACATATGTAAGTATAGGTACAGGTACCTGTCCAGGGTTGGTGCCATCAAGCTCCTTGAGGGTGGGGCGGTACTCATGCATGACCCAATTGGTTCTCTTCCCTTTGGGAGCACGACCTGTGTAGAACACCAGAGTCTTCTTCATCCCAATCAAGGTGGAACCTGACTTGATCTTACGATCTTTTCCTGTGGCCTTCCAGTACCCATGATTCGTTGCTCGGTTCAACCGGTGACCATTTGGATACTTCCGGTCCTGTGGACAGAAGAAGAACCACTCCGGATCCTTGTTTCTTATCACCGACAAATCTGCAACAAAATAAAAAGAAGTTACGATCACGTTATTGTCATCAAATTCAGAAACAGGGAACATGAGCAGAAAATTAGTAAAGCCAAGAAACTTCATCTATGATTGATACCTGGCAAGTCCCAAGGCTCCCATTTGCAAACATCGATTTCTCGAATAACCCAGACTTCTTCTCCATTTCCGTTGATTTTCTGTCTCAGATAATAGTCAACAAGCTCCTCGTCGGAAGGTCGAAATCGGAAACCTAAGGGAAGCGAATTGAGAGACAAAACTGCAACCTCGCCGGCGTGCGGCGGATAACAGTCAACAACGGCTCCCATTGGACGAGCTCTTATATTTCCGGTTTATGATTTTGCAGCAGAGACGAAAACAGAGAGAAACGAAAGAGAGAAAAAAGAAGCGAAAGAGAATGGGATGATGAATTATAAAAGCAAATGAAGAGATGAGGAAGGAATCAGAGGAATAATTCGATTCAATATTTGGTGAGAATTTGGGGTGTGATGGGTGAGTGGCCCCTTTAGCTTTTGCTCACTTTTTATTTATCAGACATTCAGACTAACAAAGTAGTCGCCAACAAAGTAAAAGAAGTTGCACAGAAAGTGAAAAAGAAAGAGAGAGAAGAAAGAAAGTTTCGTCAGTGCTACACACTGTAGAGTACTAATACTGCTTTCATAGTTTACGTGACAAGCGCGTTCACGGTTCCTCGTGTATATCCCGCGTTACCATTGTTTACCCTTGGTTTTTGCTTCCGAAACTACAATTTTGCCACTTTTGAAGTATATGGCGCGGACTGAGTTGATGGAATATAGAGGGGTACAGTTGGAATTAAAATTATGAGTGTGGTTGTTGTTGTTCAAAAAGGAAACTGCAGAAGGAGGGAAAAAAGGACATGCTGTCAAGCAAATGAAAAGCTGACGCGTGTACCTGAAACGGACGAGAGGTCCCTCATTTTACGTCGTGAGTAAGGAAACGCAAGTTTTGCCCCAAAAATTTAAATGAAAAAAAAAAAAAAATAGATATACA
>NC_029794.2:93274811-93278813 GCF_000816755.2 Arachis ipaensis
TTTTTTGAATTAATCAAATTTTAAAATTCAACTAATTTTAATATTATATTTTTAAATTTTAAATAATTTAAAAAATAAAACAAAAATACATCTAAAAAATAAAAAAATTGTTCACCATTTCTAAAGTTTTGATGTTCTTCATCTCCTTCCTTCTCTTCTTTCTCTCTACTAAAAAAGAAGAAGCTCTCTTCCAGTTCTTCCACGACAGTCGACACCCTACCAAATTTTCTGATGCAAATAAGGATCTATATTATTGTGTCTTCTAAGGGAATTGTTGGCCTGTAAAGGCCTGGCTAAAAGACCAACCAAGAGGGGCAACATCATTGGAGGCAACGGTGCAGCCGTCGCTGGTAATGACCTTAAAGGAGAGGCTTTGTCCATTGAGGTAAGTATTGCTCTGCAAATTCTGACCCCAGCTTAACTATCAATTAGAGGCCCATTTATCCATTCACTGCTTTATTCATATTCTTAACTCTGGATGTGGTTCTCTTTTAGCATCTGCTAGTGTGCTGGATTCTGATTATGAATGTGATAAACCTCATTTTTAGAGTTTATCTTGTGCTTAATTTAGAGAATTTTATCAACTTTTTTTCTCACATTTATTCAATGAAATGGTATGGTTTTATGACTTTCTCCTAATTTGTGCATAAGAGTGAAAACATGCTTTTTAGGCCTTTAATTGGTTAATTTTAATTCACCTTGATTCCACTCGATGCCTTGATATGTGTGTTAGCGATTTCAGGTTTAAGAGGCAAGGAATGGATCAAATGAGTAAAGAGAAAAGCATGCAAGTGGAGAATTCATGAAGAAATGAGCTTGTGGAGATTTCAAGTTGACGCGCACGCGTGAGAAGGTCATTTGCCAACGACGTGTACGCGTGACAAGGAGAATTGCAAGATGACGCGTACGCGTGACCGACGCGTACGCGTGGCAAGCGGCACGTGACCTCATTAAAGGCAATTCGTTGGGGGCGATTTCTAAGCTTCCCAGGCCCAGATCCAACTCATTTCTGAGGCTACTTCATGCAGAATTCAAGAGGGGTCAGGGGGGAAGCAATTAGTTGAGTTTTCACCATGCTTTAGGTTAGAATTCTAGAGAGTCAAGCTCTCTCTTCTCTCTAGAATTAGGTTAGATGTAGATTAGGATTTCTTTAGATCTAGGTTTAATTCATGCCTTGATTTACTTTTCCTTTGCAAATTCTTGTTCCTTTACCTTTACTTTCCTAGTTTAGTATTTTACTCCTTGTAATTGTTTACTTTGTTGTTAATGCACTCTTGTTCCTTTTATTTTCCTTTAATGCAATTTATGTTTGATTTCTTTTATTGTTTAATTCCTTTGTTGTTGTTAATTTCTTGCAATTGGTAGTTGTAGATTTTATTCTTGTTGTCATTTTATCTTGCTTCCCTTTTGTGCCTTCTAAGTGTTTGATAAAATGTTTGGAAGGATGTTAGAGTAGATTTTTGTGTTCTTGGCTTGGGATGGTAACTTAGGTGAACTTGAGTTGCTAATTTCCAAGTGATTGATGATTGATGTCCATTGACTCTAGCTTCCACTAAGTTAATTAGTGAGGTGGTTAGGACTTATGGATTAGGATTAATGTAGCTCATTTGACTTTTCTTTACTTGTTAGAAGATGACTTAATGGGATTGATCCTTGCAATTATGATGTTGTGGTTAGTGACAAAGATAAAGATCCTTAACCATCAACCCTTGCCAAGACCTTTTTATCATTTGAGTTTCATTTACTTTCTTGTTATTTACATTTCTTGTCTCTTATTCCTTTTTATCATTTGAGTTTCATTTACTTTCTTGTTATTTACATTTCTTGTCTCTTATTCCAAAATTCCGAAAATACTTATCCCATAACCAATAACATGAACACTTTCCTGGAATTCCTTGAGAGATGACCCGAGGTTTAAATACTTCGGTTATTTTTATTGGGGTTTATACTTGTGACAAACAAATTAAATTTTGATTGAGGATTGTTGTTGGTTTAGAACTATACTTGCAACGAGATTTCATTGAAAAATTCTTTACTGACAAATTTCCCTTCATCAGAATAAAAATTACAGATGACATGAAACTTGATGATACGATCCACACGGCTACATTAACTCTGAAGGAAGGATAGGGTCATGTCATTTCATTGTTTATGCACTAAATAAAATCACTAACTATCTTCGTTGTTCATGTTTATTTTACTGTATTCAGGACAGGAACCTGTTATTTTAAAAACCATTGTATAGTCTGAAACTATTAACTTTCATGGGTATTTTACAGATTTGAAAGATAGATCTCAGGAAAGAACATTGAAATTGGCATAATCAGATCTGAAATCATTCTGCAACTGAATCTTTTTTTCATTCTCATTATCTTTTTCATGATTACGCAACACAAGCATCAACACAAGCTGCAAAACAGTTACTATTATCTCTGTTCTGCTTACTTGTAAAAACAATAAAGCACTAACAAATCATTTTTGAAAGGCATCACAAGCTGGTGGTGCAAGAAAAAAGTAAAGGCTCTAAGAGAGGAGATGAGCAGAGAGATTGAAGAGGGAATTGTGATTATTGCATTACTAACTCAAGTTGATACATATATGAGCATATATATACAGAGGAGTGTAGAGTAAGGTTGGTGAGTTAGTTATTAACAAACTCTACCACTTTAGCATAACAGAAATGGAAGGTAATAACAGAAAAGGGGAAGTATGCACAACTGACTTCACTAACTGATTGAACTAACTGAATCCTAAGTTCTTAGCTTTTCTGCATAAGCTTCACATGTCTTTATTGTATCCTCTATCATGTCCCCGCAAACTCAAGGGTGCTGAATTTTCCAAATTCTGCACCTTGAGTTTGTCCCTAAGATGAAGAAATGCTGTGGAGGGGAGAGCTTTGGTAAAGGTGTCTACAATCTGAACTGAGTTGGGGACATGACTCACTTGAATGACTTTGCTTGTGACATAATCCCTGACAAAATGCAAGTCAATTTCAAAGTGTTTTGTCTTTAAATGCAGGATAGGATTTTCCGCTAAGAACATAGTTCTTTGATTATCGCAATATGCCATGGGAGCTTCTTGAACAGGCCACTTTAATTCCTCTATCAGACCTTTGATCCAGATCAGTTCTGCTACTAAATCTGCCAATGCTCTATACTCTGCCTTTGTACTTGATCTAGCTACCACTCCTTGTTTCTTTGAGTGCCAAGAAACCAGATTCCTTCCCACATATACACAGAATCCACCAATTGATTTCCTGTCACTCGGGTCACATGCCCAATCCGGGTTACAATAAGTTGTTATCTTCATAGATGGATCTTTAGAAAGCTTATGACCATAGGTGGCAGCTCCACTTACATAACATAGTATCCTTTTGACTAGCTTCCAGTGTGACTCTAGTAGAGCTTGCATGAATTGAGCTAGTTTGTTTACACTGAAGGTTAGATCAAGCCTGGTTACTGTCAAGTATTGAAGATTTTTTACCACTAATCGATACAGGTGGGGATTGTCAAGCTCTGCTCCCCCTATAGCTTGAATATTTAAGGATAACGATAGTGGTGTTGAACAATATTTGCAGCCATTCATGCCTGCTTTTACAAGTAAGTCTTTTACATACTTGCTTTGAGTCATTAGTAGACCACTATCATCAATCCTGGTTACTTGAATTTCCAGGAAATAGTGCAGCTCCCCCATGTCTTTGAGTGCAAACGCTGAGTTCAGCTTGAGTAACTATTGTGATCACCTCATTTGAACTCCCAGTTACAATGATGTCATCAACATAGATTAGCACATAGGTAATGAAAAAGATTGTTTGCTGAACAAAAATAGATACAACTAATTTGGTTGGAGAGAAACTAAGCTTCTGAAGAGCTAAGAAGATCTTGTGGTACCAGGCCCTAGGTGCCTGTTTTAGGTCATAGAGTACCTTAGTGAGCTTGCACACCAAGGTGTTGTCACTCGAGGTATATTCTAGTGGCTGCTTTATGTAAACGTCCTCTATGA
>NC_029794.2:93278946-93283672 GCF_000816755.2 Arachis ipaensis
TGACCAGCTTCTTACTAGTGCAATTGAGAGTATGATCCGAATTTATGTTGGCTTGACGACTGGGTTGTAGATCTCAGTAAAATTGAAGTCTGGTCTCTGGGAGAATCCCTAAGCAACCAGGCGCGCCTTATATTTTTGCAAGCTTCCATCAGCATTATATTTGACTCTGTATACCCATTTGCTATATAGCTTTCCTTCCAGCTGGCAGTGACACTAGCTTCCAAGTCTTGTTCATTTGCAGAGCCTCAAATTCTGCATCCATAGCCTCTTTCCATTTTGGATCAGCTAGTGCCTGATGCACATTTCTAGGTTCCACACTCACATGAAAGGCTTTTGGTTTCAAGGAGCCAGTTTTGCTTCCTGTTACCATGGGGTGAGAATTAATTGCTGCATCATGAGGTTTAAGGGAGGTTGAGGTTGAGGCCCAGGGTAGCACAACTTCGAGATCTGATATAGGGACAGGAATAGGTATATCAGATGGAGCTATATGTGATGTAGAGGTAGTGTTGAGTGAGGTTTGGCAAAATGGTCTGATTAGGGTTGGCTGAGGGAACATTAGGACAGGGAGGTACAATAGGTGGGGATGACAAATTTTGCTGATAATGGTTGGCAGTGCTATTCATGAGTGGGGATGTAGTATCAGGTCTGGCTAAGATAGGAGGAGGTTGAGATGCTATAGGAGGCTTAGGTATGATATATAGTGGTGGCAGGGTTGGATAGAAAGGTTCCTGAGGCTGCTTTGTTGCATTGTTGAATTCTGAATGTGGATCTTTGAAGGGAAAATTATCTTCATCAAACACCACATTTCTAGTGATCACTATCTTGCCCGAGTTGGTTAGGCATTAGTACCGTTTGTGACTGGTGCTGTACCCAAGGAACACACAAGTTGATGACCTAAATTGTAGCTTATTCTTGTTGTAAGGCTATAAATGTGGGAAGCATATACAACCAAACACCCTTAAGCTATTATACTGTGGTTTCTTGCCAAATAATCTTTTAGTGGTTGACACACCATTCAGGACTGGTGTGGGCAAGATATTGATGATTTGAGCAGCTGTTGTGAAAGTATGTCTCCAGAACTTGATAGGCACTGAGGCTGTAGCAAGCAATGTTAGTCCCATCTCAACCACATGTGTATACTTTCTTTCAGCTGTGTCGTTTTATTGATGAATATGTAAACAAGAAAATTGATGAATTATCCCTTGTTCTTGTAATGACTTGGAAAGACTAATGTACTCCGCTGCATTATCACTTTGAAACATTTTTAGCTTAGCATTTAATTGTAGTTCGGCCATGTGTTGGAAATGCAGAAACACTAATTTTAACTGAGCTCTACTTCTAATGAGGTATATCCAGGTAAATCTAGAATAAGCATCAATAAAATTGATAAAGTAGTTATGTCCATTTGAATCACAGAATGGAGCAGGGCCCCAAATGTCAGAATACACAAGTTCTAAAGGATTATTATAAGTGGACTCAGACTTAGGAAAAGGTAAAGCATGAGATTTGCCAATGCAACAAGAACTACAAAGTGACTTATTTGGTGAAAAAGAAAGATAACAGGACTTTAGGACTTTAGAAACAACCGTGGCTGAGGCATGCCCAATCCTAGCATGCCAAAGCATGTATTTATTTGTGTCTGCCTCGTTTGAACTTATGAGAGCAGAAGGAGAATGCTCAGGACGCAAATTGAGAAGCCTATACATGCCTCTTGCAACATCCCCTTGCAGGATTACTTCTTCAGTATCTTGAGATTTGATATAGCAACCATGAGAATGAAACTCAAAGAACACTTTATTATCACAATAAAATTGATAAACACTAAGTAAATTATTTGTTATATTTGGCACTAGTAACATTTTTTGCATTATCAATTTCTTTGAGCTCAAATCAGTTTTGAAATATGCTTTTCCAACACAATGAATAGCCAAAACCTATGCCGTTTTCAACTACTACTTGATCTTTGCCTTCATAGTTTTGTTTTTCGGTCACATTCTCTGGATCTGCAGTTATGTGATGAGTAGCTCCAGAATCTGGATACCAGATTGATTCTTGAATTGTTGCCGGATTGGCTAGAACATTTCTCAAGTTTGCTTCTGGTTGCTGAGCTTGTTGTTGCCTATTTTCATATCTTTCTCTGTACTGAGGCTGGGAGTAGGATATTTGTGCATTATCATCTTTATATCTGTACCAGCAGGTTCTTACAGTGTGACCAAACTTGCTGCATAATTGACATTGAGGCCTGTCTTGCATTCTTTCTTAGCCTTGTTATGGTCTTCCATAGTTCTGATGACTTTGAGTTCTAGATCTATCTGAATAGGACTGATGTGGCTGCCTTCCTCCTCTAGAACTTTGGAACCTGCCTTTACCTCAAAAATTGCTTCTTAAACCACCTCTTTGAGCAAAATTTTTCTGATAACTACCTTGAACAAATTGATTTGTGTAATCTGATTGAGTAACATTAGCTTGTACCAGATGATCTAATTCAGGCTTTCTGAACCTTTCTAGCATGCTTTCATGTGCAAACAGGACTGCCTCTAGCTCTCCGACTGTGATCCCTTGAGGCCTTGTTAGAATTGAGGTGAGTACAGTGCATAATCTTCAGTAAGGCCATGAAGAGTCGCATTTACATGTTCAATTTTACTTACTTTTTCTCCTACTAAAGTTAGTTCATCGATTGTGCTCTTGATTGTTAGCACATAATCATTCACTACGGCACTGATCTTCGTACCGTTGAGCTTGTTTCTCAATTGAATCACTTTGGCCTTGACTTGTGACGCAAAATGACTCTTTAACCCATTCCAAATCTGGTAGGTGAAGATGCAACCAACCATTTGAGTTGTGTATGACTTTGACATTGAGGCCAGCAATCCGGACTTTAACAATGCATCTTGCTTCTTCCATCTTGAAAATTCTGGATTGGCTTATCCATTTTCAAGAATTTGCAACGGAATTCTTGCTCTGGTAATGTGATTGAGTAAATTATTTTCTTCTATCATAGCTTCAACCTGATCCTTCCATTGTAAGAAATTATCAGTGTCAAACTTCATGTATATTGGATTTATTGTAAAACTTGGTGTACTCACCGTTTGAGCTGAGTGTGCAGCAGTAGCTGAATTGTTTGATGCAGCCATGGTTTATATGCGAACCAAGCTTTGATACCATGAAAGGTATCACAAGATGGTGGTGCAAGAGAAGAGCAGAGGCTCTAAGAGGGGAGATGAGCAGAGAGATTGAAGAGGGAATTGTGATTATTGCATTACTAACTCAAGTTGATACAGAGGAGTGTAGAGCAAGGTTGGTGAGTTAGTTACTAACAAACTCTGCCACCTCAAATAACAGAAATGGAAGGTAATAACAAAAAAGGGAAAATATGCACAACTAGCTTCATTAACTGATTGCACTAACTGAATCTTGAGTTCTTAGCTTTTCTACATAAGCTTCACGTATCTCTATTGTATCCTCTATCAATTTCATTATGTTATTTAATCCAATCTATTTTCATCCATGATAATGGAGCAACCACAAGTATTTTTAAATCAAAGAATTTTATTCAGAAGATTACATGTAACAATTTTTATAAAGCACTCGTAAATTTCTTTTGACAATCTTCGATCTCTATGCTTTAAATCATTTTATGCGTAACAATAGAGAATACCATGGGCAAGCTAATAGTGTGTTCCTTTCAATTTTCTTTTCTACTTTGATCAAACTAGTGATTTGGAACTACCATCATAGCTAGGTTATAAGGAGTTATGAGCTAACGGTATAGCCAATTTCTAAAAAAAAAAAAAGCTCTGTCCAATAAGCGCAGTTCAAATTGTCACTTAAAGGGCTAAAAAGCCCATGTTTAACTGGGCTTCAAAAACCAAACCCAGAACCCTAACCCATGCATCTGTCCTCGAATCTGCCTACAAGCCACATAACTTCACTCAATATCAGCATTTGGGCAAATATGACTTTCAACATATAGGCAAATAACTCAGTTTTCAAACCAGTAAAAGCCCCACACTGCACCCCATCTAAACTGTGTTCACATCATCAATGATTGGTGTTATCTTAGCCATTGAAATATTTTATGTTAAATCTAGACGGTTTCAGAGACCGGAGTTCTGAAACTCTACATCCTACTTTACCTCACCTGAAATGTTTCCTATACTATTATACTTTTCAATTTTTTTACTCGTTTTATGTTTGTTTCCTAACTTTATTAGATTTTCTTTATTTCATTAAGAATTGGGCTATGATTGAAGGCTCTATAAAAAAAAATAGATTTGATGGTATGCGACCCTACGGCCAAGTTGATTTGGGATTTTATTTTATTTCTTAATTTCTTTGTTCAATATAAATACATTATATATTTTCAATATAAGTACATAATGTAACACACTTTTAATCGCTATTTAAAAACCAAATTAACACATTTCACATCTCACGTCTCCCATCATATTAAAGGTGTATGTGGTTTTGTGTTTGGTTTTGTGTTAAAAAAGAGAAAAGCGTGTTTGAGTCTATTGGACGTTTTATTTTTATGTTTGGCAACTTTTTTATCCTGTCAACGCAAAAATGATTTCTACCTTTCAATTCACGTTTATCAAAAGCTACAAATTTTAGCTTTTGCATTCATTTTTTCACATTACACTGAAATTTATTTTTTATGTACCATTTGTTTTCTTCATTATTCATATGTTTGTTATTTTTTTATAATATTTTTTTCAATACTCTC
>NC_029794.2:93283697-93297805 GCF_000816755.2 Arachis ipaensis
GTCGTCGCCGGGAGTTGTTACAAATAACCAAGCGAAAAGAAACACGGTCTCTCCCTTTCTCATTTCTGTCACATCACTACTTCGATTTTAAATATACTATCGGAAAAAAAGCTAAAATTAAAAATTCACACACAAACCTAATTGCAAGCATTTGCTTTTAAACGTATTTTAATTAAAATATTTTAACTAAAACTAGTTTTCACTCAACCATAATTATATTAAATACAAACCACTAAAAATAAGTTTTATTTAATATTATTTAATTTATAATAAACTTAATGTAATAAGTTTTAGAAAAATCTATTTTTTAATTTCTTTTCTTGTACTTAAATTTATTAATAAAATATAATAGAATATTAAAATAAAATCTATAAATTTATTTAAAATTATAAGAAAAAGATCATGAGATTCATGGGATCATCTTTGTCTTAAACGATGGCCCTATATCTTTCTCTCCCCTCTAAGATCTCCTTTTCTTTTTTTTTTCTTTTTTCTCTCCTTTCTCTCTCCTCTAAGGGTTTTCCACTTCTGGTTTTATTTTAGATTTTTGGTTTTTTTTCTTTTAATTTTTTTTCTTAGTTTTAAATCTCAATAATTCTCCAGTAACTTTTCTCTTCTTTTGTATTATAATATTTCTTTTCTATAGTATTTTAATCTCTTTTATAAGTGTTTTAGATTTGATTATACATGTTTTCTAAATCTAGAAAAAATATGTCAATAGAAAAGTTTTTTATTCACAGAAGTTTTTATAGGTCAGGAAAGTGTTTAAATCTACTCCTTAGAAGAGAAGAAAAATTATCTCATTACTGAAATAAATAATTTTAAAAATTATTACCAAAATCAGCAATCCAGCCTTATTTCGTTTACAGTATAAATGAGATAAGTTTCCACATATCTTGTTTACACTGTAAATGAGATAAGGCACATGTGCGTGACACGTGTATATCTCGTTTACTGTGTAAACGAGATACATGCAAGCTTATTTCATTTACACTGTAAAATTGCCAGCTTTCTCGTTGAAATTTTCCTTCACTTGATGTATTTGTTAAGTGATTTCAGGTTTCCAAGGCAAGTATGGGTTGAAGAAGTGAAGGAAAGAGCATGCAAAAGGGAAGAAACTATGAAGAAATGAAGTTTGGAAGTTTCAGCACGAGTGCGTACGCACAAGTACGCATGCGTACGCACAGGAGGGATTTGCAAGCGATGCGTACGCGTGACCCACGCGTGCGCGTGGATGGATTTTTGCACAGCGATGCGTACCCACGCGTATGCGTGACCCGAATTACGTCAGCTCATTAATTGCAAATCGTTGGGGGCGATTTTTGGGTCTCCAGAACCCAGTCCAACTCATTTTCTGAAGCTATTTAAGGCCAAAGTGAAGAGGAATGAAGGGGGGAGGGCAATTAGGTTTAGCTTTTATGATGTTTTCTCTTAGTTTCTAGAGAGAGAAGCTCCCCCTCTCTCTAGAATTATGGTTTTTAGTTTAGTTTCCCTTTAGTTTCAGCACTTTAATTCTTGCTTTAATGTAGTTTATAACACCCTCACTTTAGCACGTCATGATCGTACTAAAAATAAGGGGTTACTAACATGTTTTCCTTTATTATCTATTTAATATTGAGCCTTTACGTCGATATCGCATTTCAATTTTTAAGAAAATTCTAGAAAATGTGTTTTTATTAATTAAAACCACATATCAAAGATCTTCAAGTAATAGTAATCACATAGTTATTACTAATAATAAATTTCATACAAACAAATTCAATATAAAACTCGAAAACATTACTTATCCCTCTGGGTAAAATAAACTCCTAATTAACAGAGGCGAGGGAACTCTATGAAAATAACTCAACTCATAACTTACTCAGATAAAACTAATAACCATCCGCGGCTTCAAGCTGAGTCTTTGAACCTGTGTCACTGAAAGGGTTGAAGATTTTGGGGTGAGAACAAACCACACGTTCTCAGTAGGGAATGGGAATGCCATAAAAATAATGAATTTAATGCAAATAATTAACTTACTTAGTAAAACTATTTTGTTAAACCTTTGGAAATACTTTTATTTCTACTTCAGATAAATAATTACTTTTCTTTAAATTTCTAAACTCAAAACAGATTTTAATCACAAAATTAGTCATACTAACCATCTCTCAGCCACATAATCACATTTCAACCACAACATCTCACCTCAATACATTCTTGAACTAATAGCACAAGTAAGGGATTCAAACCAATATACAAACAAGTCAAATAGCACAATCAAAGAGAAGTAATACAAGCAAACTCAACCAAATACAAATGTGCAAACAACATGATGCATGTCTATTCCTAATGCAGGCCATGAGCTCATGTGTCGGTTGCCTACCTGCTCCCGACATTACCCGGGCATGAGTCCCAGATATGACTTTTCAGATGCATATAATGTGCTTATAAGTCATACGGCTAGGCCGCATACAGTGTGACTTTCCAAATCAATAAGTGTACATCTAAAAAACAGTTCTCAGTGTGTAGGCGTCCCCACTTTACATTTGGCACTAAGGCCCAAACAATGTCACATCTGCTCTCATGTGGCAGTCATTTCATTAATTCATATATTCCTTTAATCTTTGTTCTATGCTCTCCTGTGGCAGAGATTGCTTTAATTATCTTACTTTCCTTTACTTTTCGTTCTTCCTCTTCTTTTCTTTCTTATCAAACCGAACTCAAAACATAACTTAAAGCAAAATTCCTTCTCAAAAGATTGAGTTTAAAACATCATACTTTTCTTAATAAATCGGTTTGAAAACAAAACTCTTTTCGTAATAAATCGAAATCAAGTAATATTCTCAAATTAAATTTACTTTTAAATAACACTTTAAATGAAGTCTTAGAGTTTTATAAAAATTTGGCAACAATTCCTTTAAAATCCGGGTTTTGCCACCCTTCAAGGTTCCCAACCTAACCACCTTTCAAACCCTTTTTAAAACATTTTCAAGTAACAAATCATTTTGAATATTCATACCGTTCAAAATATCAAATAGAATCAAATCATTTTCTTTAGAGCTAAGCCTCTTTCTATTTCAATAAAATTAGCCCGTTTCGAATCTTTTGCTTTTGAAATTAAAGGAAATTCATTTCTTCATTCAGACTTTACAAATCCCTCTGACCATACTCGTTTAACATTTAATACTAACCAAAATCACATTCTTGCGTATTTTTACCAGCCCTTCATCAGCACCTATTCATCATCATACTAATACCAAAATCAGTTACCACCACTTCCATAACCATAAATTTCAGCATTAAACACAGTCTCAATTCAAATCTAATTCATAAACTCAAATCACATTTCAATTTAACAAGCAACACCAAATTGACCAACACTCACAATTACAACCAATTCTTATCAATTAGACACACAAAACACGTGTAAATTATTTGCAATTACTCAATAAGCTTTTTGGCATTCTTATATTAAAAATTTATAATTTTAAAAACGAAACCCCCTTACTTCCGTATGAAATCAAAATCAACGAAAGTTCTGGAAAAACTTTCTGACCGAACTACTGAAGAGGAAAGCGTCAGAAATCATCTGTACCTCCTAGAATTCCAGTTAGTCGAACTCAAGGGACAGGAGAGCTACATCACCGTCGACTTCTACCGAACAAAAGTAACACTAACATATAAAGGAAGAGGATATGAACACTTTTATCGGATTAGATTTTTTATTGGAATTACAAATCTCAAGAAATCGAAGTCGAAAGATCAAAGGGAGTCATGGTTTCCTCCCTCACCCACGGTCTCTCTCTCGGCCTTTCTTTCTTCTCCCTGTCCGTGGCAATAATGAATTAATGAAAGGAGATAGGTAGAGATTTTGATTAGTGAGGATGGTGAGGTGTCATTGTTATATATGTGTAGATGTATACATATGAGCCACGTTTCAATCTCTTTTCTTTGATTCCCTTAAAGGCTCACGGTTATATATATATATGGAATCTTCATGTTATGAACACTTTTGTTATTTTAATTCCAATTAATGCAATTTTATGTTTTCATGTCATTTATTGCTTTCTCTAGTTGTTATTGTTACTTTCTTACCTTTGTAGCTGTAGAATGTATTTTGATGCAATTTAATATTATTTTATTTTCATGCACACCAAGTGTTTGATAAAATGCTTGGCTTAGTCTTCACTTAGTTTTTCTACACTCTTGGCTTGAAATTGATGACTTTGGTGATCATTGAGTCATTGATGTCCATTCTTGTTTAATACATTAGAGTAGTTAGTTGATTTGGTCTCCATTGACTCTATGTGACCCTTAGTGTTGACATAGGACTTATGGATTGAAATTAACTATGCCTATTTGACTTATCTTTGATGTAAGGTTGACTAAGTAAGATTAACTCTTCATAATCATCATGTGTTTGTGGTCAATGTCTAGGATACGTAACCTTAGCTCTCAATTACTTGCCAAGATGTTTTCTTGCAATTGAAGTTTTCTTTCCTTGTATTTTATTGCTTTGACTTTATTGGTTTGATGTTAATTTCTTGCATGTTTAGTTTTCACACCTTTGGTTGAGAAAATTGGATGTTTGGGTGGAATTGAGTTGTGGATGTCCATTCCACATTGTGTGAGAATAGTTAATTGGTTTGGTTTCCATTGACGCTAGTCTTTCACTAAGTAATTAGTGAGTTGACTAGGACTTATGGATCGAGATCAATTATGCTCTTTTGACTAATTCTCAAGGAGGATTGACTAATTTGGATTGATTCCACACAATTGCCATGTTTATGGTCCATAACTAGGATAGGAATCCTAAATTCCCCAATTCTCACCAAGAGCTCTTTTTAGCATTTCATTTCCATTTTCATTGCTTTAATTGCTTTCCTTTTAATTCCTTGCATGACCATTTGCTTCCTTACTATTTACATCTCTTACTCTCTTGCTTTCATTTCCAATTCCCATACTCTTTCTCATAGCCAATAATTGTACACTTAATTGAAACTCCTAGAGAAGAACGACCCGGGAGTCTAAATACTCTCGGTTTATCTTTGGTTTGAATTGTGATAACATTTGATTGATGATCAATTTGTTGGGTTTGGACTATACTTGCAACGCCAATTCCATTTTGATAATCAAATTCCTAACCTATGCTACCAACGAATTGATTCTTGTTTTGATTGATTCTAAACCGGGAATAATTCTCTTATCAAATTTGGCGCCGTTACCGGGGAGTTGCAATGGTGTTAAGTTATTGGCTAGTGTATCTATGTGAATATTGTAAATAACTTGCTTTTGGTTCTCTTATTTTTGTCAATGGTTAGGATTGGGATCCCAGAGGACATTGGACATTCTAGCACTGGTGGGGAAGTCAAGCACAAGCCACCATAGCAAGGGCTCTCCCAATTGTCTAACTTAAAGACATTAAATAAAAGTGTTTGGTAACACCTTTCTAACCCTTTCTTTGTACATAGTTTCAATTTATTGCATTTTGTCTCTTGTAGATAGTTTAGCTTAGTTTAATTTCAAGCTTAATTTGCTTAGATTTTAGTTTAGATTATGTGTTTTTGATGAATAATATGTTTTGGGGTTGAAAAGCTATTTTGGATGTCAAGTTTGGTGCCTTAGAGCACTAAAATTTTTTGAGAAAAATAGAGCATGTGCGTGCGCACACACCTGTGCGTATGCACACAACCCCAATTTTTGCGTTCTGTGCGTGCGCACCCTTCTGTGCGCACGCACACGAGCTTATGTACCCTCTGTTGGGAGCGTTAGCACACTTTGTGCGTCCGCATCCCCCTTCTTTTGTCTCTGTGCGTCTGCACGGACCTGTGTGCGTACGCACAGAAGGCGTGAAAGCTGGCCATTTTGGACGTTTCATATTTCAAAAAAAAAAATTTGGCTTTCTGTGCATGGGCACAGCGCACACATCAAAACATGGCCTCTGGTGGCGGCGTTGGCACGCATAGTGCGAACGCACAACCAGTTTGAGTTTTCTCATTGACGCGTACGCGTCCCTCACGCGTACGCGTCACCTCGCGTTTTTCCCACCTCACGCGTACGCGTCGATTTCTTTTCTTCGCTGCACCGCGCGCACGCGTCCTCGACGCGTACGCGTGACACCTCGCTCGTGCGCACGCCCCTTTGTGCGTACGCACACCTCTGTTTTCTCACTACTACACTTCTTTTCTTCCCTTCTCTCTACTTCTTCTCTCCTTCTTCCTTCCACCTCTCTTTTCTCTTACTTTTGCCCACTTCTCTACTTGCTTTACTTTGTTTTGCTTGTATTTCATTTTTAATTTAGTAATTATATTAGTTTTGCTTTAGTTGTTTGTTAATTAAATAAGTTGCATGTGTTTGCTTAATGTTGATTGGGTTGCTTCTCGCTTAAATTTTAATTTGATGAATATGTGCACTATGTATCAAGTCTTTGATTGCCTTGATGAATTGTGAGTTTGATGCATATGTTGTCGCGACCATATGTGTTAGGCTATATCCTTATTTGGCAACTTCATTATGAGTTGTGCACTTTTACTCTAGTGAATTGAGTTGAACTACTTAGCCATCATGGTTCTCAAGTGAATATAATCACATAACAAGGTATTTGTTTCTTGTTAATGCCTTGCATTTTTTTTGGGTCGACTTGACTTGATTCTTATCAAGACTTGTCAGTTTTTGTAACAAGCACCTTATACATGTGATTATTTCATTATTCCTAAGGGTGATTAAGTAGTCTCTTCTCATCATTGAATTGGTTATTGTTAATTGTGCCATTTTCTATTAATTTAGCGCTTTCACTTGCACAATTTCAATATCTAATATCTCAACACTCAATTCACTTTTAAGGTTCCCTAGGGTTGGTTGTGCCTTAAGTGTTGCTTATTCTTTACTTGCACCCTAGGCTTCTTAATTGAGGAACATGCTATTTCTTTTGCTTTTGTGGTTATTGTTTTACCCGATCAATGTGTTGTGTTCTAAATTGTGTGCGTATTTAGAATACATACATTGCTTTTTATCATACAACACACATCTTACTTTTTTTCAATTGTTGTTTAGTTGTCTACAAAGCAACCAGAACCCCCGGAGCCCACCCGCTGAAGGTGGAGCCTCAAAGCCCTTCATCCCTCGGATTGTGTTCGTGCACGGAGGACCATGCAACCTTTAAGTGTGGGGGAGGATTCGTCATTTTGGGGGAGTAAACTTGCTTTTTCCAAACACTTTGCACTTTCATTTTTTGTTTTCTTTTAGTAGGTTTCTTGTATATATTTGGAATTTTTTTTTACTATTGCATTGCATTTTCTTTTGGTATATATATCATAGTTTATATCTAGCTATTGCATGTTACATTTTTTTGCATCTTTTCCTTAGTATATATTTTATAGATAGAAGTTGTGATTGGATGATGTGAATAGTATAATGCCTAGTCAATTTTGTCCTAATTATTCATGTTAATTTTTGTTTGTTGAAAACTAGGAATAGAACTAGGAAAGATTTTGAAATTGCATCCATCACAACATACATACATACATACATACATACATACATACATACATACATACATACATATAGTAAATAAGTTTGGTAAAATAACAAAGAATTTTTAAGAAATCTCTTTTTGGGTATTCCATTGATTAGATTTGAAAATTATTTTTGAACTTGCTTGAAGTATCTTTTTATGAAACATTGAAAAGAGCTTGAACAAATTACCTAGTGAGATTTGAGCTTAAATTGTGTGGTTGCATATTTTCAATCACAAATTTTGTTCTTGTGTGTTATAAACTCCTTTTATGATTGTGATCTTAGATTTGTTTTAGTCTATATGTCCTATATTTGTTGTTTTGGATTGCATCTAATATGATTGAGACCATTTCTTGAAATTGAACTCACAAACCCATATGGCCAATCCTTGCATCTATCTTTGTAAACCACTTTTTGAGCTTTTAATTCCCTTTTGTTCTCATTATAAGCACAATTATTCACCCTAAGTGAAAAACCATTATGTCCATTGATTGTATCTTTGATTAGCTTGGGTTTGAGTGTGTGTGTGTTAATCAAGTGTGGGGGAATTTGTGGGGAACATTGGTAGTTAGTGCTTTGGGTGTTCATTGAAAATATTTGGAAAAGTGAGAAAATACTCATGCATTCATTACTTGGAACATATGCATCTCTCTTTAATTATAAAGAAAAGAGAAATTTTGGTGTATATATATATATAAGAAAAAAAAAGAGAGAAAAAGAAATGATAATAAGAATGTAATAAGAGATGCATATGTGGTAGAATTGAAAGGAAATGCATGAGTGAATGTGAGAAAGGGATACATGGGTAGCTAGGATTGTTTTGTTATGTATATAGGATGATATATAGGATTAGGTGGATGCTTGAGCTAATCAAAGATCCAATCTATTAGCCTGCTTAACCATATTAATCATACCCTTACCTAAGCCCCATTACAACCTACAAAAGTCCTCATGATATTTGCATTCATTCATCAAATATTAGTTGATTGTTAGATGACTTGCAAATCTTTGAGAAACATGATTAAAGGAGGATTGAGTGATTAAATCCTACACACTGAGCGATTAGAGTGTAAACACATCCGGTGAGGGTTACAATTGCTCAATTCTATGTCTCCATTGCTTATCTTGTATCTTCTTGCAAGTTATTGAATTTAATTCTAGAAATTTCAAATCAAATCTTTGGACATTGAGTATATTGCTATATTTGCTTTGCCTTGGTCCTAAGTTTCTACTTTGGATTGATTGAAATTCTTTTGTTTGTGTTTACCAAACTCAATAGAAAGCATACTGTAGATATATATAGATGGCATTTAGTATAGTTACATGCATGTAGGTAGTTGCATTAATTAAATAATTACCCCTTCATTCATCTCCTTTGAGTGGTTTAGCATGAGAACATGCTATTGTTTAAGTGTGAGAGAATTGATGAGTCCATATTTTTCGATATATTTTGGTTTAATTCGAGTAGATTTCATCACATAAACCAACATTTATTCATCTAAATAGCATGCTTTTGTGTTTTCTTCCTAAATTGTGCTTGAAAGTAAAAATATGCTCTTTTGTGCTTAATTTAGTCAATTTTAATTCACTTTAATCCCATTTGGTGCCTTGATGTATTTGTTAAGTGATTTCAGGTTTCCAAGGCAAGTATGGGTTGAAGAAGTGAAGGAAAGAGCATGAAAAAGGGAAGAAACCATGAAGAAATGAAGTTTGAAAGTTTCAGCACGCGTGCATACGCACAGGAGGGATTTGCAAGCGATGCGTACACGTGACCCACGCGTACGCGTGGATGGATTTTTCTGAAGCTATTTAAGGCCAAAGTGAAGAGGAATGAAGGGGGGCAATTATGTTTAGCTTTTATGATGTTTTCTCTTAGTTTCTAGAGAGAGAAGCTCCCCCCTCTCTAGAATTAGGGTTTTTAGCTTAGTTTTCTTTTAATTTCAGCACTTTAATTCTTGCTTTAGTGTAGTTTCATTTATATTTCTATGCTTTACTGTCTTTATCTTCTTCATCTCTTTTGTCATTTTCTCTTTTATGTCAATTTTCATTCTAATTAATGCAATTTTATGTTTCCATGTCATTTATTGCTTTCTCTAGTTGTTTGATGCCAGGGCATCTTAGGCTAGTTTCACTATCCTTTTTTTTTGTTTTTGATAGGTTTTATGCACTTTCTTGAGTCATAAGTAAGCAATTTGGGTAGAAATTCATGCATACCTAAATTCATCCAACTATGGTTAATTTGATGTAATTTCATGAGAATTATGTTATAATTACCTGTATGCTAAGAATGATAAGAATTCTCATGACTTTAGCAAGGCTTTGATGCATGTATTGGTTGATGATAGGTGAAAGAAAGCATGGAGGAAGGTTGTAGAAGGAGCCTGGAAAAGATGAAGAAGAAGCAACGTTGGTGGCCAAGTTGGACCACCAACGTTGCCTCAAACGTTGGAAGAGAGGCAGAGTAATTGTCTGAACAAGTTGCTGATGCTCACGTTGGAGGGGGCGTTGGACATCCAGCATTACCCCCAACGTTGTGATAAAATATTCAATTCTGGAGCCAAATCCCCAAACCCACTGATAGCTTCCCAAGTGACACTGAGAAGAATCCAAGAGGAGGAACACAAAATGTGAGATGGGAAGAATGTAAGGCAGTTACTCTTGCAAATGAAGAAATCCTGGAAGAAGATACTAGTAAGCCAATAGAGCATAGCCAAGGAAATTCCCAGAGCAACATGGAGAAAAAGGAACAAGGAACTGGATCTGTACAAAGAAAAGACTCAACAAGGAAGGAAACTTTGAAACCTTATGTGCCAAAGGCACTATTTCCTCAGAGACTCAAGGGAGATGAAAAAGAAAGGTCATATTCAAGATTCCTAGACATGTTTGCATCTCTCAGTATCAACATTCCCTTCCTCAAAATCCTTAAACAGATGCCTACTTATATCAAGTGGATGAAGGAGCTACTAGCTAGGAAGAGCAACCTGAAAGGTGGCCAAACAGTGGTGATGAACAAGGAATGCAGTGCTCTCATTCAGAAGGACGTACTCCGGAAGAAAAAAAATCCAGGGAGCTTTCATATTCCCTGTACCATAGGAGAAACAAAAATTGACAGAAAATTTTGTGATCCAGGAGCTAGCATAAATGTGATGCCTCTATTTCTTATGAAGAAGTTGCATATCAATGAGCTGAGATCCACTAATGTAATAATACAATTGGCTGATAAAACTCAGAAGCAGGCTGAAGGAATAGTGAAAAATGTGTTAGTGGGAAACTACTTCCTCCCTACAGACTTTGTTATTCTGGACATGGAGGAAAGTTACCTCCATCCCATTATTCTGGGGAGACCATTTCTAGCTACTTATCGAGCACTCATTGATGTAGAACAAGGAGAGTTGATACTGAGAATACAGGATGAGCAGCTCACTTTCCAGGCCTTCAAGCCCGTGCATGAATCTGAGCAAGAGAGCAAGAAATTAAAGGAAGAATACAGTGAGAACTCTCTAAAGGAAAACAGCAATGAAACACCAGGCAAGCATCTGGAGCTTTCCTTGATGGATAAACAAGAAGCTCAAGAGATGAAGTAACCAATGGAGTTCAAGGAAGAGCCGAAGCTACAAGAATCAGGAAGAGTAGCTAATGAGGAACCCTCTGACACAATAATCACTGGAGCACCACTGGAAGAAGAGAAAAGAGTTGTGAAGAAATTGCCAAGGGGATGGAAAAATAAGAAGATTCCTACAAGAGGGTTTTTCCCCTGGAGACAAGGTGATATCAATCCACCATCCACAAATCCCACCCCATCTTCCAACCATTCCATCTCAGTTACCTCAAGTGTTCAAAATCAGAAAGGTCCTTTCCCTAGAGCATTTGGAAATTGTCAAGGAATCAAATGGGGACAGTTTCACAGTGAGAGGAGAGGATCTCAGGCACTACAATCCATCCTAACAGTAAACCAACCATCAAGTTAGTGACGTTAAAAGAGTGCTTGTTGGGAGGCAACCCAACCAAAGGTAATTCTCTTTTCATAGCTTGTCAATAAAAGACTAAGTAGATTCTCTGCATTGCAAGGAGCTAAGTTTGGTGTTGCACACCAAAGAATTTTAAGGATGAATGTGTAATTCTAAGTTTGGTGTTCTACCATGGATTTCATTAAGAACACATTGCACCCTCAGCATAACTAGTTGTCACTAGCTCCAACCAATCAGAGAAACTACTTGACTTGTTTAGTCTCTAGTTCAGAATTTATTTTCTAGTTTATAATTGTTTACTAGTTCATAGTTTACTTTTTTAAATAAAAGTACTTGATGTTCTTTGCATAGATTCAATTTGCTGCATAAGGCAAGAAACTACGTTTGGTGTTCACACACCAATCTAAGTTCAAAAGCCTACAAACATACATGCATGATAACAATCTCTCAAGTGCTTGGGGAATAAGCAACTTCCAATAACTTGCAGGAATTCAATCAATCTCTTAGAAGGAATACACACCATTAGCTGAGAGCAAAAAGAAGGCACCACCAAGAGGTTGTATTGTTACTTAATTCCATCCGCTTTGAAATGCTCTAAATTGGAAGTATGAAATAGTCAATTGTAGTTTAAGTTGTTTGCATTCTGTTGTATCAATTTTGCAATAAGTATGCTAGCCTAAGTGTGTGTGCTTTCACCTTCACCCGTTTAAATGCTTGTCTTGTCCCCTGAGTCTTTTCAATTTGAATAATAGAAATGGTTGAACAAGAAGTGGAATAGTTTCTTTTTAGCAAGAAGTGAAATAACAGTAAGTGGTGGTATATATGTTTGATTGTGTAGTAGCTCACTTATAATGAATAAAAGGATAGATTGTTCCTCTTTTAGTGTAAACTAGCATGCTGTCTATAAATCTTAGCAAATAAAAGTCCTTGGATGAAAGAAAAACAAATAGAAAAAAAAAAAGAAAAGCCAAAAGTGGCAACAAAAACAGAAGAAAGCAAAAGAATAAGGCTAGATACCAATAGCTTGGACCTTAGGACATATGCCTGTGGTGTCTTTGTACTAGGATCTGCTTGGATGATTAGGTTCTATGGAGTGCTTTAACACTTGGTAACTTGGGTTAACTAACCCGGGATTATCAATCGAAAGTCCATTATCAAGAGCAACCTAGTTACAAGACACTTAGTGACCTAAAGAAGTGCTGGGCATCAATGTCCTAAGAAGAATTGTGAGCCAAGTGTCTATAGTAAATATGTGTTGAGTACAAATAAGTTAAGAAACTGCTACAACACATGACACTGAGCTAAAGTTTACAGAAAAAGAAAATAAAGAAAAGCAATTACAAAGGATGAGTGAATAATAAGAGGTCATAGCAGTGTGTTAATGGATGCTTAAAAGAGACAGTCTATGCCTAAAGATCAATAAAAAGTGAGCTACTCCATTGTCTGCATAAAACCCCATGAGCTAATAATAATGACTTGCTGATATGAACATCACCTTCTCTTTTATTCTTTCTTCTCAAATAATTCATTACTTGCTTAGGGACAAGCAAGATTTAAGTATGGTGTTGTAATGCCAGGGCATCTTAGGCTAGTTTCACTATCCTTTTTCTTTGTTTTTGATAGGTTTTATGCACTTTCTTGAGTCATAAGTAAGCAATTTGGGTAGAAATTCATGCATACTGGTGTGCGAAATCGTGATCATTCCATTCCTTGGTAACGGCGCTAAAAACTCAATACGCATGTTCATGATCTTGTATCTGTTTCACAACTTCGTACAACTAACCAACAAGTGCACTGGGTTGTCCAAGTAATAAACCTTACGTGAGTAAGGGTCGATCCCACGGAGATTGTCGGCTTGAAGCAAGCTATGGTCACATTGTAAATCTCAGTCAGGCGGATTCAAATAGTTTTATAAAGTGATAAATAAAAGACAAATAGAATATAACTAGGATAGAGATACTTATGTAATTCATTGGTGAGAATTTCAGATAAGCATATAGAGATACTTTCGTTCCTCTGATCTCTGCTTTTCTGCTATCTTCATCCAATCAATCCTACTCCTTTCCATGGCAAGCTTTTTGTAGGGCATCACTGTTGTCAATGGCTACATCCCATTGACGTTAGGATTTTTTCCAGTAAAGAAGTTCATAAAAACAGTCGCGTTGTAGATATAGTCTCTAAACCAACAAAAATCTCTTCGTACAAACGTTTTGGTTGTCACAAGTAACAAACCCCTTAAAAATTGTTAACCGAGTATTCAAACCTCGGGTCGTCTTCTCAAGGAACTGTAGGGAAGTATGTTCTTATTATTGGTTATGGAGGTTGTAAAATCGGGGTTGAGAGTGAAGAGTAGATATGACAAATAATTTAAATGGTAATTAAAATAAATAAATACTGTAAAGCAATCTTTTGGCAAGGTAAGAGAAATCGGAAGTCCAACTTAGTTATCTCTCTCAACAATAATGAAAGTTGAATCTAAATTCCACTTAGTTAACCTTTACTAAAGTAAAGGAAAGTCAAGGGACTAATTAGTTGGACCTTCGAATCCTATTTATTTCCTAAGAAAAAGTTGGGATTATTGAAGTTCAGTTCAATTAGCAAGATAACAATTATCAATTATGCTGAGTTTAATAATGTTGAGTTACT
>NC_029794.2:93298070-93299261 GCF_000816755.2 Arachis ipaensis
CATTCAATCATTGAATCCTACTCAGAATACCACAGACAAGGTTTAGACCTTCCGGATTCTCTTGAATGCCGCCATCATTCTAGCTTACGCCACGAAGATTCTGGTTAGGAGATCTAAGAGATACTCATTCTAGCTTAATTCATGTAGAACAGAAGTGTTTGTCAGGCACGCGTTCATAAGGGGGAAGGATGATGAGAGTCACACATAATCATCACCTTCATCACGTTCTTGGGTGCGAATGGATATCTTAGAAGAGAAATAAGATGAATTGAATAGAAAACAGTAGTACTTGCATTAATCTTTGAGGAACAGCAGAGCTACACACCTTAATCTATGGAGTGTAGAAACTCTACCGTTGAAAATACATAAGTGAAGGTCCAGGCATGGCCGAGATGGCCAGCCCCCTAAAACGTGATCAAAGGATCATGAGGTAATCCAAAGATGTCTAATACAATAGTAAAAGGTCCTATTTATAATAAACTAGTCACTAGGGTTTACATGAGTAAGTAATTGATGCATAAATCCACTTCCGGGGCCCACTTGGTGTGTGTTTGGGCTGAGCTTGAGTGTTGCACGTGCAGAGGCCATTTGTGGAGTTGAACGCCAGTTTCTGTGCCAGTTTGGGCGTTCAACTCTGGTTTTGGATCCTTTTCTGGCGCTGGACGCCAGATTTGGGCAGAAGGCTAGCGTTGAACGCCAGTTTATGTCATCAATTCTTGGCCAAAGTATGGACTATTATATATTGCTGGAAAGCCCTGGATGTCTACTTTCCAACGCAATTGGAAGCGCGCCATTTCGAGCTCTGTAGCTCCAGAAAATCCACTTTGGGTGCAGGGAGGTCAGAATCCAACAGCATCAGCAGTCCTTTTTCAACCTCTGAATCAGATTTCTGCTCAAGTCCCTCAATTTCAGCCAGAAAATACCTGAAATCACAGAAAAACACAAAAACTCATAGTAAAGTCCAGAAATGTAAATTTAACATAAAAACTAATGAAAACATCCTCAGAGGGAAGCTCCTTATTGATCACTGGACGTCCCAGGAGGTCTTCCCCCTTGGGATTCACGTCCTCTTCTCTCCTCACAGGTTTGGCCATGGCGCTTATGTCAATGGCCTTGCACTCTCCTTTTGGATTCTCTTCTGTATTGCTTGGGAGATTACTAGGAGGGATTTCAGTGATCCTTTTACTCAGC
>NC_029794.2:93299297-93304318 GCF_000816755.2 Arachis ipaensis
GATCTTCAGATGGAAGTCCATGAAACTTGCAGTTCTGCTGCATCAGAAAAACTAATTGAGGTTTCAGCTCAAAGTTGTTTGCTCCAATGGCAGGAATGGAGATGCTTCTTCCATGTAAATTGGAATTAGGTGCAGTGAAGTCACCAAGCATCTTCCTTACATTATTATTATTTTCGGCTGCCATCTCCTTTGCCTGTTCGAAAATTTCTGAAAGGTTATCTCTGGATTGTTGTATTTTAGCTTCTCTTAATTTCCTCTTCAGAGTCCTTTCAGGTTCTGGATCTGCTTCCACAAGAATGTTCTTATCCTTGCTCCTGCTCATATGACAAAGAAAAAGGCACAGAAAAATAATAATAATAATAGAGATCCTTTATACCACAGTATAGGGATCCCTGTGTGAGTAGAAGAAGAGGGGGAGATAAAGAATGTGATGTAAAGGAAGAAATGCAACTGTACGAATGGAAGAGATGTGAGATGAGATGTTAGGATATGAATGAATAAATAGAATAAGATGGGGGCGGGATAATTTTCGAAAATAATTTTTTTTTTAAAAAAAAGGGTTAGTGATTTTCGAAAATGGTTTTTTGAAAAATGTTTAGTATTTTTTTTTTCGAAAATTTTTGAAATCAAAAATAAAAAATAAAAATAATTAGTTAATTAAAAAGAGATTTTTGAAAAAAAAAGGGAGATATTTTCGAAAATTAGAGAGAGAGAGTTAGTTAGGTAGTTTTGAAAAAGTTAAGAAACAAACAAAAAGTTAGTTAGTTAGTTGAAACAAATTTTTGAAAAGATAGGAAGTTAGGAGGTTAGGAAAGATATTTGAAAAGATATTTTTGAAAAAGATAAGATAAGAAGATATTTTTGAAAAGATATGATTGAAATTAGTTTTGAAAAAGATTTGAAATATTTTTTATTTTTATGATTTTCTAATTTTTTTGGATTTTTTTTTTTTCGAAAATTATATGAAAAAGAAAAAATAAGGATTCCAAAATTTTTTATATGAATTCCAGGAATCTTGCCATGTTAGTCTAAAACTTCAGTCCAGGAATTAGACATGGCTCACTAGCCAGCCAAGCTTTCAATGAAAGCTCCAGTCCAAAACACTAGACATGGCCAATGGCCAGCCAAGCTTTAGTCTTTAACACGAGAGTATATTGCTCTTTGATAACAAGTTGCAAGCCTCAGTCCAAAAGAATTTAGACATGGCTTTACAGCCAGCCAGGCTTCACATGCTTCATGAAACACTAGAATTCATTCTTAAAAATTTTGAATAAATTTTTGAAAACATTTTTATTTTTTTCGAAAACAAAAGAGAAATTTTTGAAAGATTTTTGAAAATAAAATAAAAAGAAAATTACCTAATCTGAGCAACAAGATGCACCGTCAGTTGTCCAAACTCGAACAATCCCCGGCAACGGCGCCAAAAACTTGGTGCACGAAATTGTGATGTCCAGGCTCGAACAAATCCTGGTAATGGCTCCAAAGCTTGGTGCTCTGATCTTAATTCATAATTGTCACAACTTCGATACAACTAACCAGCAAGTGCACTGGGTCGTCCAAGTAATACCTTACGTGAGCGCCATTTCGAATTCTGTAGCTCCAGAAAATCCACTTTGAGTGCAGGGAGGTCAGAATCCAACAGCATCAACAGTCCTTTTTCAACCTCTGAATCTGATTTCTGCTCAAGTCCCTCAATTTCAGCCAGAAAATACCTGAAATCACAGAGAAACACAAAAACTCATAGTAAAGTCCAGAAATGTGAATTTATCATAAAAACTAATGAAAACATCCCAAAAAGTAACTAGATCCTACTAAAAACATACTAAAAACAATGCCAAAAAGCGTATAAATTATCCGCTCATCACTCCCTCTGAATGGATGTGTTCCCTCACTTTGTAACCTCTGGTCTATGCCTTCTGGACTTGGATTTGGGCCAAAAAGGGCTTCAGAATTTGCTATGAGCATTTTCTGCAATTTCTGGTGCGTGGCCTCTGTCACGTGTCCGCGTGGGTCACGCGGTCGCGTCAGTCATGCGACCGCGTCATGTGCGTTCTGCTTAAGGCGCGCGATCGCGTTTGTCATGCGGCCGCGTCGCTGCTGATTCGCGCTTGGCACGCGATCGCTTCGTCCATGCGATCGCGTGGATGCCAGTTTCTTCAGAAGCTCCGTTTTGTGCTTTCCTTCCATATTCTATATTCTATAATTGGACATATAGATTAAAGCAAAGTAAAGAACATCAGAATAAAAAGAAGCGAAACACACAGGAATAAAATTATGGTTTGAATGCAACCATACAATTAATTTCAAGACTCACAGGCTGTGTGTTCTCTAACTCAAGCATCATATATCATTCATATATGTTATGCAGGTTTAGTTAAAAAATCTCATTATTCTCATAAAAAAATTATTTAGGGTAGCCTTTAAAGTTTTAATGTTCCTCCTTGATGAAATGTTGTCAACTTAACTATATAATGTAATGCTATATATACAAGGTTTATGGATTTAAATCTGTTATGTTCAATTTCCTAGCTTACTTCTTTTTATATTTTTCAATTTGAACTATGCTATCTTATGCTTAAAAGGGTAAACTATACTAATTACCACTAATAAGTCAGAATTACAAACTAAACTAGATAACTAAAAATATGAACAAAAAATACAAAATGCAGAAATAGAGTAAAAATACACAAAAGTAACAATGTATAAGTACTCAGAAAAAAAGAAAAATACAGAAAAATATCCAAAATAAAAGAAAAAGAGATGTAGTGGTTCACCAAAATAAAAACGCCAGAGATGGCGACCTCCCCACACTTAAAATAAAGCATCGTCCCTGATGCTCAGTCAAGCCGGGTGTGAAGGGGTGTCATCACTGGTAGGGATGGTAGCTGGAGGCTCTGTGGTGGTGGTGGGCTGAGCGTCTGGCTGCTGTAGAGGCGGTGCTGACTGGATCGGGATCTCCGGATCTGCAGCCTCGATCTAATTGTCAAACCAAAACATGAATGAAAACAATTTACAAAAAATTTGGGCAGCATTCCGGCTAAAATTGGATTGTCCCGGAAAATAAACAGCAAACAAGGCAGTTCATATGAATAAAAAAACTTGCTGCAGTTACCTATAATTAATAGAAACATGAAAATTCAGAGTAACAAGCAGCAAATGCAGGAAATCACCGCATATGAATAAGGTCACAGGAACAGCAGAATCGCAGTTTTGATAAAACAAAAACATGAACAGTGCAAGTAAACAGACCTAAATCCACTAACCACAGCCTAATCTACCTAACAACCTAAAATCCACTACAACATGCATTTCTAACTATGGGGCATGCGATCGCATGGGGCATGCGATCGCATGGGCCAATTTGTGCAAAACGCACAAGGGCTGCACGATTCCAGCCTAACTTTCTGGACGTTGGATATTTACGCCGATCTCCAGGTCACGCGGTCGCGTGGATGACGCGGTCGCGTGGATAGTGTTTTCGCAATATGACGCGATCGCAGGGGGCATGCGGTCGCGTCGTGCATCCCCTTTTTTTTATGTGTATGATAGATGCAGAATGCAATGATTAACATGAATGCTATGCATGATTCCAGGTTCAATGAAGTAAAATGAAAAGGAAATAAAAATGAGAGCAATTAACAAGAAATAAATTGAAAAAGAAGCGACCATACCATGGTGGGTTGTCTCCCACCTAGCACTTTTAGTTTAAGTCCTTAAGTTGGACATTGTAGGAGCTTCCTGCTATGGCGGCTTATGTTTAAATTCATCCAAAAATCTCCACCAGTGCTTGGATTGCCAATAGCCTCCGGGGTCCCATACTAGGCATGTAAAGCTTCTGAGCAACTTCAGACAAATTTTCAAACTCCCGGGGTGACGAATGTCAGAATAAACTCCAGGATCCCAAGCCTTGCTTTTAAATCCACCTCCGTCTTGATCTACATGTTTCCATCCGGGCGGTTTAAAAATTAGAATCTCACCATGGTGACCAAACGTTCTCCCTGATCCATGCAATGGAGCATGATACCAATCCGTGTACTTCGAGGTGAAGCGTGGAACCTTATTGAACCTTGTGCACCAACTCTGAGTACGAGCCATTTCCCTCTTACTCTTAAAGCCGCAAAGAGCTCTAAGCTGGCCATCTGTTTCAAGTAACCATATTCAAGTGAATAAGTAAAGTTAAAGATTAAGGATTGTACCCACTTGAAGCTTGTATTAGGTGGTAATGGCCTTGGGATTGGTGTTTCTGGTGGTTCTGTAAGTTCTACTCCCTTGTGCTCTTCTGTGAATTCCTCCACTTCCTTGCAAGGTTCTACAATTGTATCTGTGTCCTGGTCAAAGTCTTCTATGTCTTCTTCATCACTTGAGTCATAGATTGGAGGTTGAAAGAAATCTACCTCCGCATCATCTTCATATTCACTTGGGAAAGATTCTTTGATCTTAGAGAATTCACTTGCGGATGCAAGTTCATTACTAAGAGAATTTGACTTGTGACTATCATCATCAAGGGAATTTGTGTCCTGGGTTATTCCGTCTGATTCTTCATAAACAACTTGCCTTGGAGGTTGTACAATATCCTCCTTAGCATCAACTGTAGCGTCCTTGACGGAGTTCTCCTCAGTTTTGTATTCCCATGGAGGTTCAGCATCTCCTAGATCTTCAACCAACTCTTCTTCTTGAACAATGACAGCTTCTTCTACCTATTCTAGTACAAATTCATTCTCTGTCTTATCCACTGGAGTTTCTGGTGTCTCCTTCATGCTACGCTCTTCGTTAGACTGTTCACATGGGGCTGTGGCTGATCCTTGTGTATTTGAGCGCCTAGAAACCCATTGAATTATTGTTTGCTCTAGTTGTCGAATGGTTGTTTGAAGTTTATTTACTGTTTCCTTTAGGCGAACCTCTGCTTCTCGGGTTTTCGGACTTGGGCATGACACATAGATAAGTGGTGGTGGTTGGGAGTGATTGGATTGGTATTGGGGTAAGGAAGGATCATATGGTGGCGAATGGTGAAGAGAAGCTTG
>NC_029794.2:93304384-93327565 GCF_000816755.2 Arachis ipaensis
ATTAGGATTTTGCCAGTAAAGAAGTTCATAAAAACAGTCGCGTTGTAGATATAGTCTCTAAACCAACAAAAATCTCTTCGTACAAACGTTTTAGTTGTCACAAGTAACAAACCCATTAAAAATTGTTAACCGAGTATTCAAACCTCGGGTCGTCTTATCAAGGAACTGCAGGAAAGTATGTTCTTATTATTGGTTATGGAGGTTGTAAAATCGGGGTTGAGAGTGAAGAGTAGATATGACAAATAATTTAAATGGCAATTAAAATAAATAAATACTGTAAAGCAATCTTTTGGCAAGGTAAGAGAAATTGGAAGTCCAACTTAGTTATCTCTCTCAACAATAATAAAAGTTGAATCTAAATTCCACTTAGTTAACCTTTACTAAAGTAAAGGAAAGTCAAGGGACTAATTAGTTTGACCTTCGAATCCTATTTATTTCCTAAGAAAAAGTTGGGATTATTGAAGTTCAGTTCAATTAGCAAGATAACGATTATCAATTATGCTGAGTTTAATAATGTTGAGTTACAGATTTCTTAACCAAGACCAAAAGGGAAAAAGTAAAATTGTTGGAATAAAAATGTCCTTAGACGGAAAGCAATGGTAACACAAATTAAGGAGAAAGCAATCAATAACTGAAATACCTCAAATAATCATTAATTCAAATCATAACATGGAAAGGGTTCATAAGTCAAGTTGGCAACATTTATAGGTACGAATAAAAGCATTAAAGTAAATATTAAACCTGGATCGAGAGTCACTCTTACAAACTAAGAGAAGTCCTAAATCCTAATCCTAATCCTAAGAGAGAGAGGAGAGAACCTCTCTCAAACTAAATCTAAATCATGGAAAGTGAAAATTGGCGAGCTCCCTCTGAATGGATGCGTTTCCTCACTTTGTAACCTCTGGTCTATGCCTTCTGGACTTGGATTTGGGCCAAAAAGGGCTTCAGAATTTGCTATGAGTGTTTTCTGCAATTTCTGGTGCGTGGCCACTGTCACGCGTCCGCGTGGGTCACGCGGTTGCGTCATTCGGGGCATTTCCTTGCCACGCGGTTGCGTCAGTCATGCGGCTGCGTCGCTGCTGATTCGCGCTTGGCACGCGATCGCTTCGTCCATGCGATCGCGTGGATGCCAGTTTCTTCAGAAGCTCCGTTTTGTGCTTTCCTTCCATTTTTGTATGTTTCCTTTCCATCCTTTAAGTCATTCCTACCTTAGAAGATCTGAAACTACTCAACACACTAATCACGGCATCGAATGGAAATAAAGGTAATTAAGATAATTAATATTAAAGTATAGGAAACATGTTTTTCACATACATCACATAATAAGGAAGGGAAAGTAAAACCATGCAATTAATATGAATAAGTGGGTGAAGGATTGAATAAATCACTCAAATTAAGCACAAAATATATCATAAAATATGGGTTTATCACCCATCCTCCTGTGAAAATGGTCCAATGCGCTGTCACTGCATGACTAATCATCTGTCAGTTCTCGATCATACTGGAATAGGATTTACTATCCTTTTGCGTCTGTCACTACGCCCAGCACTCGCGAGTTTGAAGCTCGTCACAGCCATCCCTTCCCAGATCCTACTCGAAATACCACAGACAAGGGTTAGACTTTCCGGATCTAAGGAATGGACATCCATGGTCCCAAGATGTTCCCAAGATGTAAATACAATAGTAAAAAGTCCTATTTATACTAAACTAGTTACTAGGGTTTACAGAAATGAGTAAATGATGCAGAAATCCACTTCCGGGGCCCACTTGGTGTGTGCTTGGGCTGAGCTTGAAGTTTACACGTGGAGAGGTCATTCTTGGAGTTGAACACCAGTTTGTAACGTGTTTCTGGCGTTGAACTCCACTTTGCAACTTGTTTCTGGCGCTGACCGCCAGACTGCAACATGGAACTGGCGTTCAACGCCAGTTTGCGTCATCTAAACTCGGGCAAAGTATCGACTATTATATATTGGTGGAAAGCCCTGGATGTCTACGTTCCAACGCAATTGGAAGCGCGCCATTTGGAGTTCTGTAGCTCCAGAAAATCCACTTTGAGTGCAGGGAGGTCAGAATCCAACAGCATCTGCAGTCCTTCTTCAACCTCTGAATCTGATTTTTGCTCAAGTCCCTCAATTTCAGCCAGAAATTACCTGAAATCATAGAAAAAAACAAAAACTCATAGTAAAGTCTAGAAATGTGAATTTTAATTAAAAACTAATAAAAATATACTAAAAACTAACTAAATTATACTGAAAACTATGTAAAAATAATGCCAAAAAGTGTATAAATTATCCGCTCATCACATACCTAAATTCATCTAACTATGGTTAATTTGATGTAATTTCATGAAAATTATGCTATAATTACTTGTATGCTAAGAATGATAAGAATTCTCATGACTTTAGCAATGCTTTGATGCATGTATTGGTTGATGATATGTGAAAGAAAGCATGGAGGAAGGTTGAAGAAGGAGCCTGGAAAAGATGAAGAAGAAGCAGCGTTGGTGGCCAAGTTGGACCACCAATGTTACCTCAAACGTTGGAAGAGAGGCAGAGTAATTGTCTGCACAAGTTGCTGATGCTCACGTTGGAGGGAGTGTTGGACATCCAACGTTACCCCCAACGCTGTGAAAGAGCAAAATTTCTATATCCACGCGCAAGCGTGAGTCACGCGCACACGTAGAATGGCAAAATTGACCATCAACGCGTACGCGTGGGTCATGCGTACGCATCACCAAACAAACGTTGGAGTCCAACGTTGCCTCAAATGCTAGCCTCCAACGTCCATGATGAGGAGCCCAGAATTTGGATTTGAAAAACTTGAATTGACGCGTACGCGTCAGTCACGCGTACACATGGATGGGAAAAAGGGCAATTAACGCGTAAGCGTGGTGTACGCGCACGCATGAAGAAGCAAAATCTCAGACTTCACGCGTACGCGTGAATAAGCAAAATCACAGCCTTCACGCGCACGCATGGTGCACGCGTACATGTGGCTAAGCAGAATGTTGGCCCTCCAACGTTGAGTCAAACGCCAATGACAGCAAATCCTTCTGGTTTTTTAGAAGGGCGTTTGAGTCAACGTTTGCCATCAAACGTTGACTCCAACTTGAAGCACCAGAACTCTAAAATTCAAACAGATCTCTTCCCAACAACAAGGGAAACTAATTGGAGCCATTTCAACCCAATTTCATCAAGGCCAAAAGTCCAATTCAGAGATTGAAGATCACTGGAAGAGAGTGTATAAATAGCTTAGAACAACTTACTGCACTTTTTACTTTTCTGTTCAATTTTAATTTCCAGGAAAGTATCTTTCAACTCCAATTTTCATTTTGAGAGCTATGAACAACTAAACCCCTTTCATTGGGTTAGGGAGCTCTATTGTAATTCAATGGATCAATAGTAGTTTTCATCTTCTTCTTCTTTCTTTTCTCTTGATTTTTGTTAGAAAGCTTTCGGTCTTAATTCATTTGGATAGTTGTCTTGACAAAGAAGCTATTCATAATTGGAATTCTTCGGATCCTTGAGAGAGGGATGAAGAATTCATGCTAGAATTGCTTTCTCACATTGGATTAGATTGGGGGTTAGATGGATATAGTGACATGTAATCCTACCAATACTTTGATCTATGAATTTGTGTGGTATAGTCAGTGACCGAACTTCAACTCTTCCCATGAGCAATTAAATCAAGACATTGGAAAATTGTTCATGCTTAGAGAGATTGGTGAGCCAAGACATTGGGATCCAATCATCTAAGATTGCCAAGCAATGTCAATGAATGCATTGATTGAGGAAGAGGTGAAAATGATTTGATCCGGAGAATTCAATATCTCCTGAAACCCAATGAACCCCAATCTCTGATCTACCCATTCTATTTACTTTCTGTTCTTTAATTTCATGCAATTTAAGCTTCAGTCATTTATTTCCAGCAAATTACTTTCTGTCATTTAATTTCTTGCAATTTAAGTTTCCCGCTAATTTTATTTTCTGCAATCCCAATTAAATTCCGATTTCGCTCAATTAGAACAATTCTCCAATTAACATTGATCGATCTACCAATCCCTGTGGGATTCGACCTCACTCTACAGTGATTTTTTACTTGACGACAATCCGGTGCACTTGCCAGTAGGAAATTTGTTGAGAGGCAAATTCCCGCGAATCATTGTTATTGTCACTTTCTTGCCTTGGTAGTTGTAGAATATATTTTGATGCAATTTAATATTATTTTATTTTTATGCACACCAAGTGTTTGATAAAATGCTTGGCTTAGTCTTTACTTACTTTTTCTACACTCTTGGCTTGAAATTGATGACTTTGGTGATCCTTGAGTCATTGATGTCCATTCTTGTTTGATACATTAGAGTAGTTAGTTGATTTAGTCTCCATTGACTCTATGTGACCCTTAGTGTTGACATAGGACTTATGGATTGAAATTAACTATGCTTATTTGACTTATCTTCGATGTAAGGTTGACTAAGTAGGATTAACTCTTCATAATCATCATGTGTTTGTGGTCAATGTCTAGGATAGGTAACCTTAGCTCTTAATTACTTGCCAAGATGTTTTCTTGCAATTGAAGTTTCCTTTCCTTACATTTTATTGCTTTGATGTTAATTTCTTACATGTTTAGTTTTCACACCCTTGGTTGAGAAAATTGGATGTTTGGGTGGAATTGAATTGTGGATGTCCATTCCGCATTGTGTGAGAATAGTTAATTGGTTTGGTTTCCATTGACGCTAGTCTTTCACTAAGAAATTAGTGAGTTGACTAGGACTTATGGATTGAGATCAATTATGCTCTTTTGACTAATTCTCAAGGAGAATTGACCAATTTGGATTGATTCCACATAATTGCCATGTTTGTGGTCCATAACTAGGATAGGAATCCTAAATTTCCCAATTCTCACCAAGAGCTCTTTTTAGCATTTCATTTCCATTTCCATTTCTTTAATTGCTTTCCTTTTAATTCCTTGCATGACCATTTGCTTCCTTGCTATTTACATCTCTTGCTCTCTTGCTTTTATTCCCAATTCCCATACTCTTTCTCATAGCCAATAATTGTACACTTAATTGCAACTCCTAGGGAAGAACGACACGGGAGTCTAAATACTCTCGGTTTATATTTGGTTTGAAATGTGATAACATTTGATTGATGATCAATTTGTTGGGTTTGGACTATACTTGCAATGCCAATTCCATTTTGATAATCAAATTCCTAACCTATGCAAATCGGTCTTCATCAACGAGATAAGGCTGGGTTGCGGCTATATATACTTGTCGTTGACAGCGAGGTTCTGGGTCCCAGTTTGATCATTTCGACCACTTTCTCCTCTCTTTTACCCCGCTCTGTCCATATTATCGAGTAATACGATGATGGCACGCGCAGATGTATGTGATCCAGACATCAATAGGCTAGATGAGACTTGGCATTACGCTGAGGTAGCCAACTTTGCGGTTAGTCCTGTTATCCTGATATATAGATATGTATATATGTAGGTTAGATAATTAAATTATTAAGTTAAGTCAGACTTTGTTGGTTAGATTCTTAATAACTTTATTGAATGTTTTAAATTCACATAACGGAATGAGAAAACATGCATTAGTTAAGAAAGTACATAGTAACAGAAAATTGTCGTGTCGGCATAAATCCAATTAGTATATACGTATAAACTTCTGTTAGGCAGATGTATAGAATAATCAAGACAGTTTGATATGTTGATGGACCTATAAAAATTTTTATTTTTTAATAATTATGAATATATATTTATTTGTCAGAGCCTCGCCTTCTGATGAGAAGATTTATGATGGTTCAGAATTTCACACAAATAATTCTGTTGATAGTATAGTCCAAACCGACAATCGATCCTCACTATCAAATTTTAATATATTGGTTGTCACAAGTACGAACCCTAATGAAAAGTTAACCGAATTATTCAAACCTCGGGTCATCTCACAAGGAATTGTAATGAAGTGCTCAATTATTGGCTATGAAGAACAGGGGGGTTTGATTTTCAATTGGCAAGAAAATATAATAACAAGAAAGTAAATGACAAGAATTAATAAAAGAAAGGGAAAGAACTCCTGGCTAAGCATAGGAATTGGGATCACTATCCTTGTCTACAAACCATATATTGACAATTATGAGGGACCAACCCATTTAGTCTACATCTATGCTTCAAGTAAGTATAATGTCTACCTCAATGCATTAAGTACGTCCAATAGGCTTGATCAACATCAATCCATAAGTCCTAACCTAGCTACTAATTGACTTAGTATTAGGCTAGAGTCAATGGTTATTAAATTGATCATTAAGGGTTCTCAAATCACCAATTCATTGAGACCTAATGACTCAAGGTCACTCAATACCCTTAGCCTAGGCCAAGAGTAAAGAAAACTACTCTAAAACTAGTGAAAACATTTTATCAACCACCTAGAGTGCAATAAAGGTAAACATCACAAAATGCAAGAATTAATGAAACGCATAACTAACATAAGCAAGAAATCAACAATAGCAATGAAGATAAACATAAAAGGGCATGGAAACATGAAATTACATTAAAGGAAAAGTAAATCCAACAAGAGTTCATAAACATAAAAGAGAGCAAAATTAACAAGTAAAACTAGAAGAGTAAAGATGTAACAACAAGAAATTAAAAGGAAAAACTAAATCAAAACAAGAATTGAAAGTTGGATCTAAGAAAATTAAATCTAAACTACCCTAAATTCTAAAGAGAAGGGAGAACTTCCCTCTCTAGAGTTCTAACCTACAACATGATGAAAACTATACTTTGGCTTCTCCCCCCTTGACCCATCTTGAATTCTGCATGAAATAGTCTCTGGAATCAGTTGAATTTGGGCTTGGGAAGCTCAGAAATCGCCCCCAGCATTTTCACTTTAATGAGGTCACATACGAGCTGCGACGCGTACGCATGGGCCACGCGTACGCGTCGTCTGGCATTTTTCTTCTCACGTGTACGCGTCATGTCACGCGTACGCGTCGCCTAGACAACCTCATTTTCATGCGTGCGCGTCTGTCACGCGTGCGCGTCGATGTATGCACTCCAAATCCTTGATTTTCCGTAAATTCCACACTTTCCATGCTTTTCTCTTCACTCATTTGAACTATTCCTAGCCTTTTCAACCTGAATTCACTAACAAACACATCAAGGCATCTAGTGGAATCAAAGGTGAATTAAATAGCAAATTAAAGGCCTAAAAAGCATGTTTTTACACTTAAGCACAAATTAAGGGAGAATTACAAAACCATGCTATTTCATTGAATAAATGTGAGAAAAGTTGATAAAATCCCCTAAAATCAACACAAGATAAACCACCAAATTGGGGTTTATCACCTTCTTCTACCCCGGCGTGTGAGTTATATCCTTCCTCCACTGGACGCCATCGTCCTGTATCTGAGGGAGCCTGGATTCGGCGACACGATGCTTCTCAGGGATTTCACGTTCGATAACTCCCTGATTACGGTATTCGTGGAGTGATGGCGTCCGGAGACCCATACGTTCCATCTGCCATGGGGTGAGACCACTATCACCCTACAAGACGTGGTGTACCACCTCAGACTACACACACACAGGGACCCAGTCGGGGTTCCGTGACTTCTACAGGTAGTACCACACGGAGACGTGGTAGTTGGTGGAGTGGCTAATCGGTGCCAAGCCTCCGGTGGTTCCACAGCAGGCGGCACAGAGGAAGGAGATGTTCTCGATGAAGCTTGTATGGCTGCGAGACCGTGCCAGCCAGATGCCACCAACGGACGACTCAGAGACCCTCCGACAGTATGCTAGGTGTTATATCATATTACTGATAGGAGACTATCTGATGACAGACAAATCGAACAACTTGGTCCATCTGCGTTGGCTACCGCTGCTTCAGGATTTTCGGCAGTTTCGGGCATTGTCTTGGGGCTCGGCTGTGCTGGCTTGGACGTACCAGTCACTGTGCTCGGCATCACGCTGAGGCATCATAGACATCACTAGCTGCACTCCGTTGTTGATGTCCTGGATATACCAGAGATTAGCTCAGTGGTGTCCACCAGAGCGAGAGATTTTCATGTATCCTATGGCTGTGAGGTAAAAACTGTTTATGTCTTCATTATGTTTTCAATTTGTAACTTTTTATGACATTCTTCATAATGAAATCCTATTATCCATTTAATTGGCGTCAGGTTGATAGGATTGCAGCAGTAGAGCAGAGACCAGCATGAGGTGAGGGTTCTGCGATGGAGAGTATCGATAGACCAGTTACGATTCGACGAGGTTAGTACCACGGTTGACACCACCACTATTTTTATTTAGTCCTTTAGGTAGACTTTGTTTTTTATGCAAATTAACTAGAAGTACGCACTTACTGAATTGTGTGCTTTGGATCATTTTTTACCTTTTGAGATATCAAATATTCATTCATTCTATAACTGTTGATTCAGTTTGTCTTGACGCCGTACGACGAGCCTGCCCTGCAGGGTCTGTGCCACCCTAGGTTTGCCAAGGAGGAAGAGTATGGGACATAGATGTCAGTCGTCCCCCTCGTCTACTTCAACATCGTCCAGTTTCACCAGGTTGACCGGGTGAAGAGCCAGTTCAACGGAGAGTAGCCGGTGCTTGGTGCCCCGGTCAACGTTGACAGGTTCCGACTAATTTCTTATTTATCTTTGTTTTTTCTGAGCGTATACTTAAATTATTACAATCATCAGATGTGCAACCTTAACATCTTGCATTATTTCCATTGTTGATTTTACTTAAGATCAACATCCTTTAAGTACAACAAAATAAATATACTTTTTCCAAATTGAATTGAATCAAATCCCCATCAAATTAGTTACTTTTCTTTATTTTTCTGACAGGTTACTAACATCCACTGGTCGGGATGAGGATGTGTGGTGGCCTGATAGACTAGAGGATTGGTACAACGGTTGGAGTAGACGTTTTGAGGTTGGCCACAGGATCTCCATTACATACACATTCGACTACAGGTCAACTGGGGAGTATTACGATTGGTGGAGGGGCGCTTGCTGGGTTAGGCACCTATCAGGCTAGGATGTACTAGAGGATCCGAGGCTAGCCGACCTACCAGATGACGTCCAGCCCATTGCTAGCCAGCCAAGAGACGTTCTCCACCTTCCTCAGGATGTTCCTGATTGGCGTAGGCATGTGAGGGAGGTCAGGACGAACACTCGGCGGCCTGCTAGGAGGGAAAGGGGTGCCAGAGAGCGCAGACAAGGCAAGAGGGTTAGGAGGGAGAGGGTCAGGCCTCGCTAGGCGCAATTGGATGTAAAGTCTGACGAGGAGGTGGAGTTCGACAAACATGAGGACCATGAAGACATCCCCTCAGACGGTGATGACTCACTTCCACCTGCTCCACCCCCTCGCACTGCGTGATCCAGCCGATTCAGGAGACCTGCAGCATCGAGCCATTTGGGACACATCACCGCTTGGCTGGCATGATGCAGGCCCATCCAACAGCTATCAGGGGGAGCAGATGGTTGAGGAGATATACTTCGAGGATGCCTTCTAGCTTCACACCGCTGACCCGGTGTCGATGCAACGCCTCGCAGATCATTTCTGGACTGGCAGGGAGTAGGGTGTCGGGCAGTACTAGCATCCATCTGCTCTCACACAGACCTCAGCCTGAATGCCACAAATATTTCCTACCTCTGGGTTGTCATACGGGGCAGGGGTGAGACTAGGTCCCCAGTATGCGACATCCCATCATATGACTATGGTCTCTTGCTGACTTCATCATGGCCTCTGGTGACACCTCCATCAGCTCCTCCGTCTCACCCTCAGCCTCATCTCTACCAGTATGCCCTCGTTCCTTACTCAGGAAGCTACGATATCCCACTTCTACTATCGCACCTGCAGCAACCACAGGATCCTGGTATCCAGCCCATGCCTCATGTAGACCCTTGGTCAGATGCAAAAATTGCATGGGTTTGGATTTTCACACTAAGAGTAGAATTTGTCTGTTGCAAGTATAGTCCAAACCCAACAATTGAACATCGATCAAATAATAAATTCAATACAAAATAATCGGGAGTTTTAAATCCCGGGTCGTCTTCCCTAGGAATACAAATGAAATGTTACGCTTTTGGTTGTAGAGGCAAAAAATGGTTTTGAATTCAAGAAATGAAAGATTAAAAGAACTTAAGAAATAAAAGAACCAAGAGATGATCAAAAATTGTAATTCATGCAAGCAAAAACGGAATGAGATCAAAACTAGTGAAAATGCTAGAAATGCAATGAAAGCCTTGACTTGGGAATGAGAGTCTAAGAATTCTATCATTGCCATAACCACATCTATGGTAATTATGATGAGTCAATCTTGCCTAGTTAACCCCAAACATCAAGGAGTAAGTCAAGCAAGCATAATTGACCTTAATCCATAAGTCCTAACCAACTTACCAAACTAGTTGATAAAAGGCTAGCGTCAATGGAAACAAGAGTCAACTAACTACCCAAGAATTACTACTAAATATCGGACATTATGACTCTAGTATCCTAGGAACTCAAACCACAGGCCAAGGTGTGAAAATCTACTCAAAATCTAAAGTTGGCATTTTCACAAACACCTTGTGTGCACAAAAGTAAAACATGGAAAATTGCAAAGTAAAATGAAAAACTACGACCAACTATCAACAAAACCAAACATAAACAAGCAATCAAACATAAAGGAAGCATGAAACATAAAATTCATTGATCAAAACTTCAAGAAATACAAAATTTCAAATATGAAAAAAGTAACTTGAACAAAAAAAAGTGAAAGTAAAAGTGCTATAATTAAAGATGAAATTGAGAGTACTTACAATTAAAGAAACAAAATCCAAAATCAAAGCTTGCTATAAAATGCTACAATGGAAATTGATAAACCCTAGGAGAGCAATCTACTCTACTCCTACTCCTAATACTATGAAAAAACTTAAAACTAAAACCTAATGTAAGACTAATGCCTTCATATGTGTTGATTCTCCCCTCATATATCACTTCAATTTAGCCTTCAAGCCTTCCAAAATGGGCCAAAAGCCTCCAAAATTTGCGCAGCACATGTTTCATTAATGAAATTACGTGCAGGGTCCTGTGCGTATGCACAGATGTGTGCGTACACACACTTGGCTGGAAGTTGACCTGTGCGTACGCACACTTGGCTGGAAGTTGACCTGTGCGTACGCACAGGTGCTCGTGCGCACACACACTTCGCTGTGTGTGCTTTTCCTTGTTTTCTTCATGTTTTCTCCCTTGTACATGCTTTCTTCCACTTTTGGCTACCCATTCTTGCCTCAAAGGTCTGAAATCACCCAACAAACCTGTCATGGCATCAAATGGAAAAAAAGTGGAATTAAATTGCTCATTTTAAGCACGAATTTGCATGTTTTCACATTTAGGATCAAATTGAGGACAAAACACAAAAGTATGCTATTTTGGTGCTTAAGTGTGAGTTCATGTGCTAGAATCCATCCTAATTGAGTCAAAATATATCATCGAATATGGACTCATCAATTCTCCTGCACTTAAACAATAGCATGTCTTCATACTAAACCAACAAGGAGAATGATCAAAAAGGGAAACAACTTATTGAATGCAACTACCTATGTGCATGCAAGTATGTATATACTATATATATCTATCTATCTATAATATCTATATGAAATTGGTGAAAACCAAATTTCCAAGCAAGCATAGACAAATAGGGCAAAGCGAGGAAATAATCCAATGCAACCAAAATCTAAAGAATTGATTCAAGACATCAAAATGAAGCAACTTGCAAGAATACATGATAAGAGGTATGGAAACATAGAGTTGAGTAATTGAACCCTCATTAGGTGTATGTACACTCTAATCACTCGGTGTCTAAGGGTTTCAATCACTCAAGTCTCCTCTAATCATGCTTTCAAGGATTTGCTTTTCATCTAACAATCAACAACAAGTGATGCATGGATGCAATTATCATGAGGACTTCATATGGTTGTAATGCGGTTAGGGTAAATATGGGATAGATATGGCTATGTGGACTAAAATGATTGAATCCTTGATTAGTTTAAGTATCCAACTCAATCTATATCAATCAAATCAAAATAAAATGCAATCCTAACCTTCCATCACTTATTTTTCACAAACACTCATGTATGATTTATCATTCACATCACATATGCATCTCTTATTCATTTGTTTCTTCACTTAGGGGTAACTTTCATCCCCTTTTTATGATGATGTTTTTTTTTAAAGTAAAATACATATGGTTTTAATAGTTCATACACGATTGTTCCTATTTTCCAAAATTTTCAATAAAATACCCAAATTAAACTCATTAACTACCAATGTTTCCCAAAATTCTCCCACACTTAAATGAAACACACTTCTTAACCTAAGCTAATCAAGGATTCAATCCAAGGTAAATCATAGTTTTTCGCTTAAGGTTGTGATGTGCTAATGTCAAGGACAATGGGGGTAAATAAAGCTCAAAAAGGATTAACAATAATGGTAGATGCAAAGGATAGGCTATATGGGTAAAGTAAGCTTTTAATCAAAGATGGCCTCAATCATGCTCAATGCAATTCAAAACATCCATCATTGGAAACAAAGAATCAAGCAAAACCGAGATTACAATCACAGAAGAGATATAACACACAATGAATAAAATTAGTGGTTAAAATGTGTTTGATGAGCGGATAATTTATACGCTTTTTGGCATTGTTTTTAGTATGTTTTTAGTAGAATCTAGTTACTTTTAGGGATATTTTCATTAGTTTTTATGTTAAATTCACATTTCTGGACTTTACTATGAGTTTGTGTGTTTTTCTATGATTTCAGGTATTTTCTGGCTAAAATTGAGGGACTTGAGCAAAAATCAGATTCAGAGGTTGAAGAAGGACTGTTGATGCTGTTGGATTCTGACCTCCCTGCACTTAAAATGGATTTTCTGGAGCTACAGAACTCAAAATGGCGCGCTTCCAATTGCGTTGGAAAGTAGACATCCAGGGCTTTCCAGCAATATATAATAGTCCATACTTCGGCCGAGTTTAGACGACGTAAAAGGGCGTTGAACACCAGTTCTATGCTGCTGTCTGGAGTTAAACGCCAGAAACAAGTCACAAACCAGAGTTGAACGCCAGAAACACGTTACAACCGGGGTTTAACTCCAGAAAGAGCCTCTGCACGTGTAACATTCAAGTTCAGCCCAAGCATACACCAAGTGGGCCCCGGAAGTGGATTTATGCATCAATTACTTACTTCTGTAAACCCTAGTGACTAGTTTAGTATAAATAGGACTTTTTACTATTGTATTAGACATCCTGGATTGTATTTTGATCCTGTGATCTAGTCTTGGTTACTCTGGTTCCCCTCTGGGGCCGAGACCAATGAACTCTATTATCACTTATGTATTTTCAATGGTAGAGTTTCTACACTCCATAGATTAAGGTGTGGAGCTCTGCTGTTCCTCAAAGATTAATGCAAAGTACTACTATTTTTCTATTCAATTCAACTTATTTTGCTTCTAAGATATTTATTCGCACTTCAACCTGAATGTGATGAACGTGAGAATCATCATCATTCCCCATGAACGCGTGCCTGACAACCACTGCCGTTCTACCTTAGATTGAATGAGTATCTCTTGGATCTCTTAATCAGAATCTTCGTGGTGTAAGCTAGATTGATGGCAGCATTCATGAGAATCCGGAAAGTCTAAACCTTGTCTGTGGTATTCCGAGTAGGATTCTGGGATTGAATGACTGTGACGAGCTTCAAACTCGCGAGTGCTGGGCGTAGTGACAGGCGCAAAAGGAGGGTGAATCCTATTCCAGCATGATCGGGAACCTCAGATGATTAGCCGTGCTGTGACAGAGCATTTGGACCATTTTCACATGAGGAGGGGAAGTAACCATTGACAACGGTGATGCCCTTGCATAAAGCCAGCCATGGAAAGGAGTAAGACTGATTGGATGAAGGCAGCGGGAAAGCAGAGATTCAGAGGAACGAAAGCATCTCTACACGCTTATCTGAAATTCTCACCAATGAATTACATAAGTGTTTCTATCCCTATTTTTTGTTTAATTAGTATTATTTTCGAAAACTCCATAATCAATTATTATCCGCCTGACTGAGATTTACAAGGTGACCATAGCTTGCTTCAAGCCGACAATCTCCATGGGATCGACCATTACTCATGTAAGGTTTATTACTTGGACGATCCAGTGCACTTGCTGGTTAGTTGTATCGAAGTTGTGACAAATTATGAATTGAAATTAGAGCACCAAGTTTTTGGAGCCATTACTAGAGATCACAATTTCGTGCACCATGTTTTTGGCGCCATTGCCGGGGATTGTTCGAGTTTGGACAACTGACGGTTCATCTTGTTGCTCAGATTAGGTAATTTTCTTTTTGTTTTATTTTCAAAAATTTTTCAAAAATCTTTCAAAAATTTCTCCTTTGTTTTCGAAAAAAAAAATATAATAAAAAAAATTTTTTAAAATAAAAATGTTTTCAAAAATATAATTTTCTTCAGAATTTTTAAATGAATTTTAGTGTTTCATGAAGCATGTTGAAGCCTGGCTGGCTGTAGGGCATGTTAGGCGTGTCATGTCTGAGTTACATACTAATGCTTGGCTGGCTATTAAGCCATGCCTGACCCTTTGATTGGAGCTTTAGACTAAAGAGCATAAGATTCCTGGAATTCATATTAAAAATTTTAGAATCCTTATTTTTCTTTTTCAAAAAGATTTTCGAAAAAATTAAAGGAAAATACAAAAAAAAAATCATAAAATCATAAAAATAAAAAATATTTTGTGTTTCTTGTTTGAGTCTTGAGTCAATTTTTAAGTTTGGTGTCAATTGCATATTCATATTGTATTTTTCGAAAATTGCATTCATGCATGTGTTCTTCATGATCTTCAAGATGTTCTTGATAAGTCTTCTTGTTTGATCTTGATGTTTTCTTGTTTTGTGTTGTATGGTGTTTTTCATATGCATTCTTGGATTCTTAGTGCCTAAGCATTAAAGATTTCTAAGTTTGGTGTCCTGCATGTTTTCTTTGCATAAAAAATTTTCAAAAATATGTTCTTGATGTTCATCATGACATTCAAAGTGTTCTTGGTGTTCATCTTGACATTCATAGCATTCTTGCATGCATTCATTGTTTTGATCGGACTTTTTACCTTTTCATTTTGGGAAGTTTTCATACTTTTGTAATTGAATTCAGAGCTATGACTCACTAAACCCCCTTTCATTGGGTGCACTTGCCGGAAGGAATTTTGCCGATTGTGCAATTTCCTAAATCGTAGCATAACTAGTTTATGTGCATCAATTTGTTCTTTACTCTTCTATGTTCCGTAAAGAAATCATTCAAGCAAGTCTGAAAACAATTTTCTCAATCAATTCCATAGAATGCCCTTGAAACAAAATTCTTAGAATCTTTGTTGTTTTTCACCAAAATTATTTCCTATATGCATGTATGTTGTGACGGATGCAAATTTTTCAAAATTTTCTAGCAAAAAGTAACATGAACAATTAGGATTAAAATAAACTAGGCATATACTATTCACATCATCCAATCACAATCTATATCTATACTATATACCAAGCAAAACAAGCTTAAAACTATATACCATAATTAAAATGCAATACTAAAGATGACTCAAAGCAAGCTAATATATATACAAAAAGTACTAAACAGTAGCAAAAGATAAAGTGCTATAAATATCTACAAAAGCATAATAAAACTGAAATAAACTAAATGAAAAGTGTTTAGGAGAGAATGTTTACACCCAAAATATCGTAGATCCTCCCCCACACTTAAATCATGCACGGTCTTCTGTGCTCAAAAGAATCAATCGGGGGGGAGGGGGGTCAACCATGAGAAGCTCCACTGTCAGATGGTGGTGGGTGGTGGTGACAGTGATATACGATGATGGTTCGGGATGTCTCCGTGGTGGTCTGAACTGTCGGCTCTTCAACTGCCTGGTCAGCTGGCTCTGCTGTCATCTCTACCATCTGCTCGGCTCCAGCTGCCGGCTTCTCAACTCTAGGCTCCTCAACTCACTGAACTATAGCCTCCTCAACCATGGGCTCCGCCGGTCTCTGCTCAGGGGTCTCAACTGCCTGGCCAGCTTCAGCTGCTGGCTCTGCCGATGCAGGCTCTTCGGTATCAGCCTCAGGCTCTGGTGTATCTGGAGGAGGTGGCCCAGAGTCTTTACCCTCAAACTTTGCCACTATCCACTAGAAGCGGCGAGCGTTGCGGCGCTTGAAATGGTAGAGAAGCTGAATGATCTCCCGACCAGCTCATAGGGTGTTTGAAGTCGGGTTGTGGGTGCGGGAGCTGTAGGAAGTGCTGAGGGCTCTGCTACTGATGGTGGCTTAGTCGTCTTTCTCTTCTTCTATGGCAGTCCGTCATAGCCATCGTATGGCAGGAATGGTTGCTTGCTGATGAAGACAGACGTCCGGTCTATTGGGTGTCTCTCCACTCCAGATAAAGTGGCTAATATGGTGATCAACGATGGGAAGGGAATATTGTATTTCTGCTATTGGTTCACCTTTCACATTGAATCTCTGATAAGGGGAAGAACAGAGATCCTCTTCCCCTCCAGAATAGCCCAAAGCAAAATCGCCACACGGACTCTAATGTGTGTGGCATGCATGCTAGGTAGAATGTAGTCGGCAATGATCTGCTGCCAGATCCTTGCCTCAGAGTTCAGGTCAGTACACATAATGCTCAATGGAGCTGCATTCTCCCCTCTGCTATACTCCCATCTGGCCTCAGGTATGCCAATCTTTTTCAGGACCACATCCAAAGAAAGCTTGCCCATTGTCAATTCCTTCACTATCTGAGGATAGGCGTCACGAGCCGGAGGAATATGCGAAATATCTAAGAGGGCCTCTAAAGCAGTATCAAAGGTGTCCAGTGTGACACCTCTTAGAAAAACAGTTGGGGCATCCCTCTTAAGAAGATTTCCGTAGAATTTCTTGACCTGGTGTTCATTTACTTCCATCGGATCGAATTCTACGAATTTCCAATGATAAAAATTTAATCTATTAAGAATTTGATCCGCATATTTCTCAGGCAGGTTCAGCTTTCTCTCGTAGTGAAAGGCTCGCTTTTCTAGTTTCTTATATTGTTCTTGGGTTTTAGCATTAATGAATGTGTCCGGTTGGTTACTCGGAGGCACAGGAGGAGGACGAGCCAAAGGATTAGCTTTCTCCTTCCCTTTGTGAGCCATCTTGAAAAAGACAAAAACAAAATACAACTCAGGAGAAACAGATAAAAGTCACAGAAAGAAGAAGGAAACAGTCAATTGAGTCAAATAAGAGCCAATAAGATAAACAACATTCAATTAAGGGAAAACATGTATAAAATAGTTAATTGCTCAAAAAGAAGTGTATTTATCCTTAATCAAGCAACCTAAGTAACAAACGAAGGAATGAACAACACTTAAAGCATACATATGACTTAGGTGTGCAATGCAAGTGAATTGACTTGAAAGAAATTGATTATTGTAATTTTGCACTTGAAATTGGAAGACTTAGCAAAAATTGGCACAAAAGGAAATAATCAATGCAACAGTGGAAGTATGCACTTATTCATGTTGAGAAGAAAAGAAATGATCACATATACATAATTTATTGTTCAAAGCAATACTCGATTGAGAAACAGATTGCATTGCTCAAAAACATATAGGAACAAGTGGCTATGTATATGGTCATTGATGTTAAAAACATATGAATAAGCATTTAATCAATTCACTCAAAAAGCAATGTATGTACTGCTGCAATTGGCACCAAACAGAATTCAAAATGTACAAATCTAAGACTAGTTTGGTGTTTGAGCAAAAAGAAAAGAGCAGTCAGTACATAATGCAGCTAATTAGCATGCTATGCACTTGCAAATGCATCAAACAAAATGGTTTCAGCTTAATATTCTAACACAGCTGCAAATTTGAAGTCCAATTTGATGTTTCAACAAAAATAATGCAAGGTACATCCATGAATTCATTGTTAATCATCATAAAAAATCTCATAAAACTGCACAGGTATGAATGACAATGCATAATGGGAGGAAAACTCAATGCTTATGTTGATCAGACATAAAAATTGAATCAAAATCCATTTAGGCATTTAATCAGGCATGTTATGTGTAGAAATGAGAAATAGCATTCACAGCTCAGTTACAGCAGCATTCCAACCCAGAGAACTCAACAATCATCAATCAACATCACACATTCAATCCAGAAAACCAGAAATCAACTAACCTAATGCCACCTAGTTACTAGAACAGAAATTAAAAGCAGTAAAGAAAGAAAATGAAACAGAAACAGAAAAGAGCAGGCTACAGGGAAGGACATGGAACCTGTGTTGACAGGAAGAAGAAGAAGAAATGGGAAGGCGAGTGTGGTGGCAGGTGTCGCAGCGGCACAGAAGCTCGCCGCCATTGGCGTCTCGCCGGCGCTGGAAGGACGCGGCCTAGGGCTTGCTGGGCATCAGGGTTGATGCAGAAATAGGAGGAATGGAGGAGAGATGGTAAAATGTAGTAGAAGGAAAGAGGAGAAGGAAGAGAGAGAGACGGTCGGCGACGGTGGTGTGGTCGCCGGTGGTGACGTCGACGGAGTTGGTGGTTGGCTGAGGTGCTGGGGTCAGAGAGGGTGGTGTTCGATTTCAGAGAAGAAGAGAAGAAAAGGAAGGTGTGGGAAACTGATAAGGCACAACTCTCTCTTTTTTCGAATTAACGTTTGAAAAGTGACCTGTGCGGACGCACAAGGTCATGTGCGGACGCACACAGGAAAGAAGGAAGGGTTATGCGCTCGCACAGAAGCGTGCGAGCACTGCAGACAGAAGGGGTATCGCAGCCTGTGTGGACGCACGAGGCTGTGTGCGAACGCACAGAAGGAAAGAAGGGATTGCATTCAGACGCACAAAGGATGTGTGTGTCGCGACCAGAGGGGTTGCCAAGGGCTGTGCAGACGCACATGTTTATGCGCGCGCACAGGTGACTCTTTTTTTTCTTTTTTCTTTTATTTTTTAAAGGAAGCAGGGTGAAGTGTGCGTTCGCACGCAGGGTGTGCGCACGCACAGGGCGAGAAAGAAGGGATGTATACACACGCACAAGCCGTGCGCATGCTGTGAACAGAGGGAGTGTTTAGGGGTGTGCGTGCGCACGTTGCTGTGCGGACGCATAGGAACGGAAAAACAGGGGGACTGTGCGCGCGCACGAGGCTATGCGGACGCACAGTACTCTATTCCTACAACGAAAATTTTAGCTCTAAGGCACCAAACTTGATATCTAAAACATGTTTTCAACTCCCAAAACATCATAAAACTCCCCAAAACACATTATTTCATTAAAATTACCCAACAAACTTCAAGATAAAACTAACCAACCAAGAAAAATAACCAATTTATTCATGAAACAAAAGCTAAAAGAGAGAAGGTTAGAAGGATATTACCATGATGGGGTGTCTCCCACCTAGCACTTTGGTTTAAATTCCTAAAGTTGGACTTGGTGAGGAGATCCTTGTTAGGGCGGCTTATGTTTCCACTCATCCTTAAATCTCCAACCAAGTTTGCTCTTGATTTGACCTCTGGGGTCCCAAATGAATTGCATCAAACTCTTGAGAGACTTCAAGCTAGCAACCAGGATCCATAAGCGTTGATTCTTGAAATTAATACCTGGATCCCATACTTGAGTTCCTCTATCACGATTGCCATGCTTGTGCACTCCCCGGAATCCACTAAGTTGACTCTTGTGCCAAGATCGAGCTCCAAATGTTGAGTTGGCTTCCTGGATGAACTTTCGGTTTCCTTGCCAAATAACATTCTTTTCTTCACCATCCCTTACTTCAAGAAGGGTTTGAAGTTGACAATCCATCTCCAAGACGGCATATTGATGTGAGCCTAGAAAGCTTGTCGGAGAAGTCTTCACCCACTCAATTCGTTCTTGCATCACTATCTTTACTTCATGGGGAATAGAATCTTCCTCAACCTCCTTTGAATCTTCCTTATCATCACTCAAGTAAAAAATCGGAGGTTGTGTGAAGTCTACATCAATATCTCCTTCCAAATCCAATAAAGGAGGCTCATGAAGGTCATTGATGGGGTTGACCAAGTTGGACAAAAAATCTTGAATGATGGAATCCTCTTGATCACTTCCTACCAACTCTTCACTTATCTCCTCTTGTGCTTCATGGTGTGGCTTGATATCTTACACTTGATTTTTCAATTCTTCGCTCACTCCACACTTTTCACTTGGTTTTACACATTCATCCACTATAATTTCTTGGTCATGGCATGAACGCAACGAAGCTAACTGGTAGCACGAATCACGAATCACACTTTTCACAACGCGTGCCACTGACCAGCAAGTGCACTGGGTCGTCCAAGTAATACCTTACGTGAGTAAGGGTCGAATCCCACAGAGATTGTTGGTTTGAAGCAATCTATGGTTATCTTGTAAATCTTAGTTCTTAGTTCAATTATGTTTATCAGTTGAATTATGAATAACCAGTAGAGCATAAATTAGAAGTTACTTGTTGTGCAGTAATGGAGAATATGTTGGAGTTTTGGAGATGCTCTGTCCTCTGAATCTCTGCTTTCCTCTGTCTTCTGATTCACGCACGCACGTCCTCCTATGGCAAGCTGTGTGTTGGTGGATCACCGTTGTCAATGGCTACCTTCTATCCTTCCAGTGAAAACTACGCTCACGCGCTCTGTCACAGCACGGCTAATCACCGGTTGGTTCTCGATCCGGTTGGAATAGGATTTACTATCCTTTTGCATCTGTCACTAACGCCCAGCCTTCAGGAGTTTGAAGCTCGTCACAGTCATTCAATCCTTGAATCCTACTCGGAATACCACAGACAAGGTTTAGACTTTCCCAACAAAATAAACGGTCAGTTGTTCAAACACGAACAATCCTCGGCAACGGCGCCAAAAACATGGTGCACAAATTGTGAATCGCACTTTTCACAACGCGTACCACTAACTAGCAAGTGCACTGGGTCGTCCAAGTAATACCTCGCGTGAGTAAGGGTCGAATCCCACGGCGCTTGTTGGTTTGAAGCAATCTATGGTTATCTTATAAATCTTAGTCAGTAAGTCAATTATGTTTATCAGTTGAATTGTGAATGACCAGTAGAGCATAAATTAAAAGTTACTTGTTGTGTAGTAATGGAGAATATGTTGGAGTTTTGGAGATGCTTTGTCTTTTGAATCTCTGCTTTCCTCTGTCTTCTGATTCACGCACGCACGTCCTCCTATGGCAAGCTGTGTGTTGGTGGATCACCGTTGTCAATGGCTACCTTCCATCCTTCCAGTGAAAACTACGCTCACGCGCTCTGTCACAGCACGGCTAATCACCGGTTGGTTCTCGATCCGGTTGGAATAGGATTTACTATCCTTTTGCGTCTGTCACTAACGCCCAGCCTTCAGGAGTTTGAAGCTCGTCACAGTCATTCAATCCTTGAATCCTACTCGGAATATCACAGACAAGGCTTAGACTTTCCGGATTCTCATGAATGCCGCCATCAGTTCTAGCTTATACCACGGAGATTCTGATTAAAGAATCTAAGAGACACTCATTCAATCGGATATAGAATGGAGGTGGTTGTCAGGCACACGTTCATGGGTTGAGGAAGGTGATGAGTGTCACAGCTCATCACCATCATCACAGTTAAGCGCGAATGAACATCTTAGATAGGAACAAGCGTGTTTGAATGAAAACAGAAATACTTGCATTAATTCATTGAGACACAGCAGAGCTCCTCACCCCCAACAATGGGATTTAGAGACTCATGCCATCAGAGAATACAAAGTTTAGATCTGAAATGTCATGAGGTACAAAATAAGTCTCTAAAAGTTGTTTAAATACTAAACTAGTAGCCTAGGGTTACAAAATATGAGTGGACTATGATGGATGATGCAGAGATCCACTTCTGGGGCCCACTTGGTGTGCTGGGGCCCACTTGCTGTGTGCTGGGGCTGAGATTTCGTGCAGAGGCCATTTGTGGAGTTGAACGCCAGTTTTTGTGCCAGTTTGGGCGTTCAACTCCAGTTTTTAATCCTTTTCTGGCGCTGAACGCCAGAATTGGGCAGAAGGCTGGCGTTGAACGCCAGTTTACGTCGTTAATTCTTGTGCAAAGTATAGACTATTATATATTTCTGGAAAGCCCTGGATGTCTACTTTCCAACGCAATTGGAAGCACGCCATTTCGAGTTCTGTAGCTCCAGAAAATCCACTTTGAGTACAGGGAGGTCAGAATCCAACAGCATCAGCAGTCCTTTTTCAGCTTGAATCAGATTTTTGCTCAGCTCCTTCAATTTCAGCCAGAAAAATACCTGAAATTACAGAAAAACACAACTCATAGTAAAGTCCAGAAATATGAATTTTTCCTAAAAACTACTAGAAATAGACTAAAAACTAACTAAAACACACTCTAAACTATATGAAATTATCCCCAAAAAGCGTATAAAATATCCGCTCATCACAACACCAAACTTAAACTGTTGCTTGTCCTCAAGCAACTAGACAAATAAAATAGAAGACTAATAGGTTGGGAAGCAATAATATCTCAGAGTTTTTTGATTGAAGCTCAGATTCTAATTAGATGAGCGGGACTAGTAGCTTTTTGCTTCTGAACAGTTTTGGCATCTCACTTTATCCATTGAAGCTCAGAGTGATTGGCATCTATAGGAACTCAGAATTCAGATAGTGTTATTGATTCTCTTAGTTCAGTGTGATGATTCTTGAACACAGCTTCTTTATGAGTCTTGGCCTTGGCCCTAAGCACTTTGTTTTCCAGTATTACTACCGGATACATAAATGCCACAGACACATAATTGGGTGAACCTTTTCAGATTGTGACTCAGCTTTGCTAAAGTCCCCAATTAGAGGTGTCCAGAGTTCTTAAGCACACTCTTCTTTTTGCTTTGGACCTTGACTTTAACCGCTCAGTCTCAAGTTTCCACTTGACACCTTCACGCCAAAAGCACATGGTTAGGGACAGCTTGGTTTCGCCGCTTAGACCAGGATTTCAGTCCTTTAGGCCCTCCTATCCACTGATGCTCAAAGCCTTGGGATCCTTTTTAATTGCCCTTGCCTTTTGGTTTTAAGGGTTATTGGCTTTTTCTGCTTGTTTTTTTTTTTCCTGCAAGCTTTGTTCTTTGCTGCTTTTTCTTGCTTCAAGAATCATTTTT
>NC_029794.2:93328167-93342353 GCF_000816755.2 Arachis ipaensis
TGGGCTCTTACTGTCCTCAGGGGAATCTTTGGTGGGTTGCTCATTTCTTGAATTTTTGATTCCTTGAGGTGGGGTATTTAATGTTTTCCCACTTCTTCATTGAACTGCTTGGCATTCTTCTGCTATTTGCTTTGATAGCTGCTGCTTTGTTTGCTTAAACTGTTCGTCCATATGTATATTGGCTATCCTTGTCTCCTGTAACCTGTCTTTGAATTCGGCTAGCTGCTTTGTTAGCAAATCTAATTGCTGATTGAATTCAGCTGCTTGTTTTACAGGACTGAGTTCAGTAGTTACTGTTTTAACCTCTTCATTCATGGAATGGTTGCTGCTTAGATACAGATGCTGATTCCTGGCAATTGTATCAATGAGCTCTTGAGCCTCTTCAATTGTCTTTCTCATATGGATAGATCCACCAGCTGAGTAATCTAAAGACATCTGAGCTCCTTCTGCAAGCCCATAGTAGAAGATGTCTAACTGAACCCACTTTGAAAACATTTCAGAGGGGCATTTTCGTAGCATCTCTCTGTATCTCTCCCAGGCATCATAAAGAGATTCATTATCTCCTTGTTTAAAGCCTTGGATGTCCAGCCTTAGCTGTGTCATCCTTTTTGGAGGGAAATATTGATTCAGGAATTTTTCTGTCAGCTGTTTCCATGTTCTTATGCTGGCCTTAGGTTGGTTATTTAACCACCTCTTAGCTTGATCCTTTACAGCAAATGGAAACAGTAATAGTCTGTAGACATCCTGATTTATTTCCTTATCATATACTGTGTCAGCAATCTGTAGAAACTGTGCCAGAAACTCTGTAGGTTCTTCCTGTGGAAGACCGGAATACTGGCAACTTTGCTGCACCATGATAATGAGCTGAGGATTCAACTCAAAGCTACTAACTCCAATGGAGGGTATGCATATGCTACTCCCATATGAAGCAGTAGAGGGGTTAGAATATGACCCCAGAGTCCTCCTGGACTGTTCATTTCCACTTATGTCCATGATGGATTTCTATGGATATAACTTGGACTGATTTATCTTTTTATTTATTTTATTTTATAAGAAGTAAATACTTAAATAAAATAAAATAACTAAAAAGAATTTGAATTTTTAAATAATAAAATTTTTTTTTTTGAAAAAAAAATTAAAAATAATTAGTTAAAAAAAAAGAAATTTTTGAAAAAGAGGGGAGATATTTTCGAAAATTTGAGAGAGAGAGAGTTAGTTAGGTAGTTTTGAAAAAGTTAAGAAACAAACAAAAAGTTGGTTAGTTGGTTGAAACAAATTTTGAAAAGATATGAAGTTAGAAAAGATATTTTGAAAAGATATTTTTGAATTTAGTGAGGAGAGAGAAAACAAGAAGATAGTACAAGATTTAAAATTTTTAGATCTAATGCCCCTTGTTTTCGAAAATTTTGGAGGGAAAAACACCAAGGAACACCAAACTTAAAAATTTTAAGATCAAGACACAAGGAAAATTTCCTTTACTGGTTGGTGATGACATGTCTGGCTGGTGAGTGGCGGCTAAAGCCGTCATATCCAACATGTTGATTGGTAGCACGAATCACGAATCACACTTTTTACAACGCGTGCCACTGACCAGCAAGTGCACTGGGTCGTCCAAGTAATACCTTACGTGAGTAAGGGTCGAATCCTACAGAGATTGTTGGTTTGAAGCAATCTATGGTTATCTTGTAAATCTTAGTCAGGAAGTCAATTATGTTTATCAGTTGAATTATGAATAACCAGTAGAGCATAAATTAGAAGTTACTTGTTGTGCAGTAATGGAGAATATGTTGGAGTTTTGGAGATGCTCTGTCCTCTGAATCTCTGCTTTCCTTTGTCTTCTGATTCACGCACGCACGTCCTCCTATGGCAAGCTGTGTGTTGGTGGATCACCGTGTGCAGAGGCCGTTTGTGGAGTTGAACGCCAGTTTTTGTGCTAGTTTGGGCGTTCAACTCCAGTTTTTTATCCTTTTCTGGCGCTGAACGCCAGAATTGGGCAGAAGGCTGGCGTTGAACGCCAGTTTACGTCGTCAATTCTTGTGCAAAGTATGGACTATTATATTGTGCTGGAAAGCCCTGGATGTCTACTTTCCAACTCAATTGGAAGCACGCCATTTCGAGTTCTGTAGCTCCAGAAAATCCACTTTGAGTGCAGGGAGGTCAGAATCCAACAGCATCAGCAGTCCTTTTTCAGCCTGAATCAGATTTTTGCTCAGCTCCTTCAATTTCAGCCAGAAAAATACCTGAAATTACAGAAAAACACACAACTCATAGTAAAGTCCAGAAATATGAATTTTTCCTAAAAACTACTAGAAATAGACTAAAAACTAACTAAAACACACTCTAAACTATATGAAATTATCCCCAAAAAGCGTATAAAACATCCGCTCATCACTAACCGGTCAAGAGTTTCTGCTACTGTAGTCATGACCTTGCTTCTTCCGGAACTCTTGTTGTTCTTGAATGAGCATGAAAAGTACTTCTTGTGTGGCTTAATCCATATGTGAAGATGAAGATGGAGATGATGAAGGTTGACAATCAAACTAATGAGGGTAAGGGTTTTGTATGTAGTGAGGTGATGGTGTATAGAATTGGTGGCTAGAAAAGTAAGTGTTTGAGTTCTATTGGGGTGCATTGGGTAATGGTGTGAAAAAGTCATAAAGAAAAATATAAACAAAAATTTACTAACAAAAGCAAACAAACAACCAAAAAGTGCTATTTACACTATTAACATATTCATAACAACCAAAAGATATAACACCGTTTGCATTCCCCGGCAACGGCGCCAAATTTGGTCAGACGCAGAAATTGCATGGGTTTGGATTTTCACACTAAGAGTAGAATTTGTCCATTGCAAGTATAGTCCCTAGGAATGCAAATGAAATGTTACGCTTTTGGTTGTGGAGGCAAAAAGGGGTTTTGAATTCAAGAAATGAAAGATTAAAAGAACTTAAGAAATAAAAGAACCAAGAGATGATCAAAAATCATAATTCATGCAAGCAAAAAAGGAATGAGATCAAAACTAGTGAAAATGCTAGAAATGCAATGAAAGTCTTGACTTGGGAATGAGAGTCTAAGAATCCTATCATTGCCATAACCACAACTATGGTAATTATGATGAGTCAATCTTGTGTCTAGTTAACCCCAAATATCGAGGAGTAAGTCAAGCAAGCATAATTGACCTCAATCCATAAGTCCTAACCAACTTACCAAACTAGTTGATAAAAGGCTAGTGTCAAGGGAAACAAGAGTCAACTAACTACCCAAGAATTACCACTAAATGTCGGACATTATGACTCTAGTATCCTAGGAACTCAAACCACAAGCCAAGGTAAGAAAATTTACTCAAAATCTAAAGTTGACATTTTCACAAACACCTTGTGTGCACAAAAGTAAAATATGAAAAATTGCAAAGTAAAATAAAAAACTATGACCAACTATCAACAAAACCAAACATAAATAAGCAATCAAACATAAAGGAAGCATGAAACATAAAATTCATTGATCAAAACTTCAAGAAACACAAAATTGCAAATATAAACAAAGTAACTTGAACCAAAGAAAGTGAAAGAAAAAGTGCTATAATTAAAGATGAAATTGAGAGTACTTACAATTAAAGAAGCAAAATCCAAAATCAAAGCTTGCTATAAAATGCTACAATGGAAACTGATAAACCCTAGGAGAGCAATCTACTCTACTCCTACTCCTAATACTATGAAAAAACTTAAAACTAAAACCTAATGTAAGACTAATGCCTTCATATGTGTTGATTCCCCCTCATATAGCACTTCAATTCAGCCTTCAAGCCTTCCAAAATGGGCCAAAATTCACCCAGCACATGTTTCATTAATGAAATCACGTGCAGGGTCCTGTGCATACGCACAGATGTGTGCGTACGCACACTTTACTGTGTGTACTTTTCCTTGTTTTCTTCATGTTTTCTCCCTTGTACATACTTTCTTCCATTTTTGGCTACCCATTCTTGCCTCAAAGGCCTGAAATCACTCAACATACCTGTCATGGCATCAAATGGAATAAAAGTGGAATTAAATTACTTATTTCAAACACAAAATTGTATGTTTTCATATTTAGGATCAAATTGGGGATAAAACATAAAAGTATGCAATTTTGGTGCTTAAGTGTGAGTTCATGTGCTAGAATTCATCCTAATTGAGTCAAAATATATCATCAAATATGGACTTATTAACCCTCGACTAGGCTGACCTCAGTGCTAGACTCAGCCTCCGCCATGTGGTACTAGGCATTGGCGCCACTACCAGGATCCCCACCACCGATGATGACTTATGTTTTTTGTTAACTTTATTTTATAGACTATTAAAGTTGTATTGTATAGGTGTTGCTTGTTCATTAGGTTGAATATCTTGTTTTTTAACCTTATGCACCGATCCTGTGAAAGTTGATTGGATACTCGATGCTTATATATTTTTGGATGTATAGTCCTTTGACAATGATGTTGTTTTTATTATGAAAAACAACAGTGGAACTTATCAAGGTGCGATGCAAATGAATATAAAATGTATTCGTGACAACATTGTTCATTATTTTCGAAATTGGCAACGATTACATATATAAACCATAAACAACAACCACTGAAAGTATTTAGTACAAATCTTCTAAAAGTAAACAAAAAGGATAAAGGGAAACAACTAGAATGAATGAAAACAACTAGAATAAAATGAAACAACTATAATTAGAGGAAACAACAATAATAAAAGGACTACCACTCCTAAGCTTCGTCTGTGGATTGGTTGGGGAAACCCCTCCTAGTATGACCGAGTTGCCTACAGAGGCCACACCGCTTCTCTTGGCACTCAACCTCATCCATGTCATTCCAGAACCTAGTAGACACAGGTCATCCTTCCGGTGCATGAGTGAGTTAGGACGAAGCAGTGTCCCATACCACTCCAGCCATAAGGACTCGTCTGGTATCGGTGGAAACTAAATCTCATACACCTTGAACGTAGCCTCTTGCCTGTAAACCAGATAAAAATATGGAGCCCACTCGATGCTTGTGACGGCACACCCGGCAAGCGCATGTCGGCATGGGTAGTGGAGAGACTGAAAGAGTCCACAGTCATACATACCCGCTGCTAGCAGAACTTGGAAGGAACCTTGTGACCAACCCTCGAGTGGCTCTAACTCCTCCACAACAAACACGGAAGCCCGCCGATCACAATGAGTAAAACGCATCTTCAGGATGCCTTCTCTGTTATTCTCTATTCTTCTCAATAGCGAGAAGTGGCTTCCTGTAGCCAGTTGTGACTGCGCCTCCCTGCCCTTCATGACGAACAACTTCTGCAATCTCTCGTACGTGATAAGAACGATGGCAGAAATCGGCAAGTACCGTGTACCCTTGAGAACTGCATTGATGCACTCTGACAGATTTGTTGTCATATGACCAAACCGGCGACTGCTGTCGTAGTGTTGTAGCCATATCTCTTTGTTGAAATGACCAGCCTAGTCCGCCATCCCCGGCGACAAACCCTTCAAGGCATCTAGGTACCACTCGTACCCAAAATTGCGTGGACTATAAGCGGCATTAATAAGGTATTGCTTGCCCTTAGCTGAGTTGAAATGAGTCATAAAGTTTGCGGCCATGTGTTTAATACAGTAAGCGTGGAATGCCCTAGGAGGTTGCCAACTGATGAGCGGATAATTTATACGCTTTTTGGCATTGTTTTTAGTATATTTTTAGTATATTTTAATTAGTTTTTATTTAAAATTCACTTTTCTGGACTTTACTATGAGTTTGTGTATTTTTCTGTGATTTCAGGTATTTTCTGGTTAAAATTGAGGGACCTGAGCAAAAATCTGATTCAGAGGCTGAAAAAGGACTGCAGATGCTGTTGGATTCTGACCTCTTTGCACTCAAAGTGGATTTTCTGGAGCTACAGAAGCTCAATTGGCACGCTCTTAATTGCGTTGGAAAGTAGACATCCTGGGCTTTCCAGAAATATATAATAGTCCATACTTTGCCCGAGATTTGATGGCCCAAACAGGCGTTCCAAGTCAGCTCAAGAATTCTGGAGTTTAACGCCGAAACTGGCATAAAAACTGGAGTTAAACGCCCAAACTGGCACAAAAGCTGGTGTTTAACTCCAAGAAAAGTCTCTACACACGAAAGCTTCAATGCTCAGCCCAAGCACACACCAAGTGGGCCCCGGAAGTGGATTTTTACACTAAACACCCTAGCTTACTCATTTTCTATAACCCTAGGTCACCAGTTTACTATAAAAACTACTTTTAGTGATTCATTTTGTACCTCATGACACTTTACATGTTTCATATTGTATTCTCTACGGCATGAGTCTCTAAACCCCATTGTTGGGGGTGAGGAGCTCTGCTGTTCTTCATGAATTAATGCAATTACTACTGTTTTCCATTCTATCACGCTTGCTTCTATTCTAAGATATTCATTTGCACTTCAACCTGATGAATGTGATGATCCGTGACAATCATCATCATTCTCACCTATGAACGCGTGCCTGACAACCACCTCTGTTCTACATGCAATCAAGCTTGAATGTGTATCTCTTGGGTTTCTAATTTAAGATTGGAACCTTCGTGGTATAGGCTAGAATTATTGGCGGCCATTCCTGAGATCCGGAAGGTCTAAACCTTGTCTGTGGTATTCTGAGTAGGATCTGGGAAGGGATGACTGTGACGAGCTTCAAACTCGCGAGTGTTGGGCGTAGTGGCAGACGCAAAAAGGATCAATGGATCCTATTCCGACATGATCGAGAACCGACAGATGATTAGCCGTGTGGTAACAACGCATTTGTAACATTTTCACTGAGAGGACGGGAAGTAGCCATTGACAACGGTGATTCCCAACATAAAGCTTGCCATGGAAGGGGCCTTGCGTGCATGAAGAAGAAGATAGTAGGAAAGCAGAGATTCAGAAGACAAAGCATCTCCAAAGCCTCAACCTGTTCTTCATTACTGCATAACAAGTATTTATTTCATGTTCTTTTACTTTTTACAATTAAATATGAGAATTATTGATATCTTGACTAAGAGTTACAAGATAACCATAGCTTGCTTCATGCCGACAATCTCCGTGGGATCGACCCTTACTCACGTAAGGTATTAGTTGGACGACCCAGTGCACTTGCTGGTTAGTTGTGCGGAGTTACAAAAGTGTGATTGTAATTTCGTGCACCAAGTTTTTGGCGCCGTTGCCGGGGATTATTCGAGTTTGGACAACTGACGATTTATCTTGTTGCTTAGATTAGGAATATTTTATTTTTGTTGGTTTAGAGTCTTTTATTTGAGTTTAGTTTTATATTTTAAGTTTGGTGTCAATTGCATGCTTTTATTTTCTTTTGATTTTTCGAATTTGCATGTTCCTAGTTCTTCTTGATCTTTAAAAAATTCTAAGTTTGGTGTCTTCTTAGTGTTTTCCTTTAAATTTTCGAAAAATTGTGTTTGGTTTTCTAAAAATTCTAAGTTTTGTGTCTTCTTTGTGTTTTCCTCTAAATTTTCAAAAATTTGTGCTTGATTTTCTAAAAATTTTAAGTTTGGTGTCCCTTGTGCTTGACATTCAAAGTTTTCTTGTTTGTTCTCTTTATTTTGATCTGAAATTTCTAAGTTTAGTGTCATTTTGTTGTTTTTCTCTTTCCTCATTAAAATTCAAAAATAAAAAAATCTTTTCCTTATTTTACTCATAATTTTCGAAATTTGGCATTAAAGTAGTCAAAGATTTTCAAAATCATATCTTTTTTTTAGTCAAGTCAATATTCTAATTTCAAAAAATTGATCTTTTCAAATATTTTTCAAAAATCAAATCTTTTTAATTTCTTTAATCATATCTTTTCAATCATATCTTTTTTTTTTAATTTGCAATCATATCTTCTAAATCATATCTTTTTCAAAATAATTCTCAATCATATCTTTTTTTTTATTTGCAATCATATTTTCTAAATCATATATTTTTCAAAATAATTCTCAATCATATCTTTTTATTTTATTTTATTTTATTTTCTTGTTGTTTTCGAAATTTTATTTTATTTTCCATTTATTTTACTTATTATTTTCGGTTACTTTTAAAAAAAATATATAATTCATATCAATTCCCTTTTCTCCATCATGCACATAAGTGGAAGTGAACAGTCCAGAAGGACTCTGGGGTCGTATGCTAACCCCATTAGAGCTGCATATGGGAGTAGCATCTGTATACCTCCCATCAAAGCAAGCAGCTTTGAGCTAAATCCTCAGCTCATTATCATGGTGCAGCAAAATTGCCAGTATTCCGGTCTTCCACAGGAAGAACCTACTGAGTTTTTGGCACAGTTCTTACAAATTGCTGACACAGTACGTGATAAAGAAGTGGATTAGGATGTCTACATATTATTATTATTATTTTTATTTGCTGTAAAAGATCAAGCTAAGAGGTGGTTAAATAACCAACCCACAGCAAGCATAAAAACATGGAGACAATTAACAGACAAATTCCTGAATCAATTTTACCCTCCAAAAAGGATGACACAGCTAAGGCTGGACATCCAAGGTTTTAAACAAGAGGATCATGAATCTCTTTATAATGCCTGGGAGAGGTACAGACTGATGCTAAGAAAATGCCCCTCTGAAATATTTTCAGAGTGGGTAAAGTTAGACATCTTCTACTATGGGCTTACAGAAAAAGCTCAGATGTCCCTAGACCACTCAGCTGGTGGATCTATACACATGAGAAAAACAAATGAAGAAGCTCAAGAGCTCATAGATATAGTTGCTAGAAATCAACATCTGTACTCAAACAGTGAGTCCTCCATAAAAGAAGAGACTATGGCAGTAACTACTGATCCCAATCCTCAAGAACAAATTGTTGAACTTAATCAGCAATTACTCCGTATGACAAAACAATTAGCAGAATTCAAAGAGATGCTCCAAGACACTAAAAATGCTAACAAGAATATAGAAGCACAATTGAATCAGACAAGACAGCATCTATCTAAACAGATAACAGAAGAATGCCAAGCTGTCCAACTAAGGAGCGGGAAGACATTGAATAACTCAGCTCAAAATAGCAAAAAGTCAAGAAAGGAACAAAGGACAGAGGATGACCAAACCACTATCCAAGATCCCTCTGAGGACATCAAGAGCCCAGAGAGGAATAACTCTGGCGTTCAAACGCCAGAAAAAGGGGGAAAAGTTGGCGTTAAACGCCCATTCCTTGCCCAGTTCCGGCGTTCAAACGCCAGAAAAGGGTGGGAAGCTGGCGTTAAACGCCCATCCAGCACCCAATCCTGGCGTTCAAATGCCTATGAGGAATCAGACACCTGCAAGTGCTGATAATAACCCCTCTAAGAAGGCTTCTCCAACCACTTCTGTAGGGAATAAACCTGTAGCAACTAAGGTTGAAGAATATAAAGCCAAGATGCCTTATCCTCAGAAGCTCCGCCAAGTGGAACAGGATAAACAATTTGCTCGCTTTGTAGACTATCTCAGAACTCTTGAAATAAAGATCCCGTTTGCAGAGGCACTTGAGCAAATACCCTCTTATGCTAAGTTCATGAAAGAGATCTTAAGTCATAAGAAGGATTGGAGAGAAACTGAAAAAGTGTTTCTCACTGAAGAATGCAGTGTAGTCATTCTGAAAAGCTTACTAGAGAAGCTTCAAGATCCAGGGAGCTTTATGATACCATGCACAATAGAGGGTGCTTGTATTAAGACAGCTCTATGTGACCTTGGAGCAAGTTTCAATCTAATACCTGCATCCACCATCAGAAAGCTTGGCTTGACTGAAGAGGTCAAACCAACCAGGATATGTCTTCAACTTGCTGATGGCTCCATTAAGTACCCATCAGGCATAATTGAGGACATGATTGTCAAGGTTGGGCCATTTGCCTTTCCCACTGACTTTGTAGTGCTGGAAATGGAGGAGCACAAGAGTGCAACTCTGATTTTAGGAAGACCTTTCCTAGCAACTGGACGAACTCTCATTGATGTCCAAAAAGGGGAAGTGACCCTGAGAGTCAATGAGGATGAGTTCAAGTTAAATGTTGTCAAAGCTATGCAGCATCCAGACACGTCAAATGACTGCATGAGCGTTAATATTATTGACTCCCTGGTGGAAGAGGTCAATATGACTGAAAGTCTTAATTCAGAGCTAGAGGACATCTTTAAAGATGTTCAGCCTGATCTGGAGAAATCAGAGGAAATAAAAAGAACCTCTGAAAATCCCTCGGGAAGAGGAGAAACCTCCTAAACCTGAGCTCAAACCACTACCACCATCCCTGAAATATGCATTTCTAGGAGAGGGTGACACTTTTCCAGTGATCATAAGCTCTGCTTTAAATCCACAAGAAGAGAAAGCACTAATTCAAGTGCTAAGGACACACAAGACAGCCCTAGGAGGTTGCCAACTGATGAGCAGATAATTTATACGCTTTTTGGCATTGTTTTTAGTGTATTTTTAGTATATTTTAATTAGTTTTTATTATATTTTTATTATTTTTTATTTAAAATTCACTTTTCTGGACTTTACTATGAGTTTGTGTGTTTTTCTATGATTTCAGGTATTTTCTCGCTGAAATTAAGCGACCTGAGCAAAAAATCTGATTCAGAGGCTGAAAAAGGACTGTAGATGCTGTTGGATTCTGACCTCCCTGTACTCAAAGTGGATTTTCTGGAGCTACAGAAGCTCAATTGGCGCACTCTTAATTGCGTTGGAAAGTAGACATCCTGAGCTTTCCAGCAATATATAATGGTTCATATTTTGCTCGAGATTTGATGGCTCAAACAGGCGTTCCAAGTCAGCTCAAGAATTCTGGTGTTTAACGCCGGAACTGGCATAAAAACTGGAGTTAAACGCCCAAACTGGCACAAAAGCTGGCGTTTAACTCCAAGAAAAGTCTCTACACATGAAAGCTTTAATACTCAGCCCGAGCACACACCAAGTGGGCCCCGGAAGCGGATTTTTACACTAAACACCCTAGCTTACTCATTTTCTGTAACCCTAGGTCACCAGTTTACTATAAAAACTACTTTTAGTGATTCATTTTGTACCTCATGACACTTTACATGTTTTATATTGTATTCTCTACGGCATGAGTCTCTAAACCCCATTGTTGGGGGTGAGGAGCTCTGCTGTTCTTCATGAATTAATGCAATTACTACTGTTTTCCATTCTATCACGCTTGCTTCTATTCTAAGATATTTATTCGCACTTCAACCTGATGAATGTGATGATCCGTGACAATCATCATCATTCTCACCTATGAACGTGTGCCTGAAAACCACCTCCGTTCTACATGCAATCAAGCTTGAATGTGTATCTCTTGGGTTTCTAATTTAAGATTGGAACCTTCGTGGTATATGCTTCAAGCCGACAATCTCCGTGGGATCGACCCTTACTCACGTAAGGTATTACTTGGACGACCCAGTGCACTTGCTGGTTAGTTGTGCGGAGTTACAAAAGTGTGATTGTAATTTCGTGCACCACCAACCATTATTATCGGCACTGAGTGCAGCTTTGATCACCTGCAAACTATCAGAGATAACCAACAGGCCTTCTTGTGGGGTGACATGTTATCTCAAATTAGTAAGGAAGAATAACCATGCCTCTGTACTCTCAGACTCCACAATGGAAAAAGAAATAGGCAGGATATTGCTGTTGCCGTCTTATGCCACTGCAATAAGCAACATCCCATCGTATCTACCATACAAATGCGTGCCATCGACAGAAACAAACGGCTTTAAATGCTTGAAAGTCTCAACATAGGATGGGAAGGCCTAAAATACTTTGTTGAATATGCTACAGTCGCGGACCAGAAGGTGCCCGTCGTAGTATGATACGGCCCAGGTCACAAATAGTTTCCGGAAAACAACTCTATAGCGCCTGAAGGAGTTTTGGCACCTTGTTGTATGACTCCTCCCAATCTCCGTATATCTGAGCAATTGCCTTTTTGCTTCGCCATCCACACCTTTCTGTAGGAGGGTTTGAAGTGATAGCTTTGTCGGACTGCACCTTGCAGGACAGGAATGCTGACGGATGGGTTGGACTGTATCAATGGCACGATGACCTTGTAGATGAGACTGCTATCCAACTATCCATGGTCTTGAGACATAGTGGGTGCTAAACAAGTATGCGCTCCACCAACCCTCCGGACCTCCCTAACAAAATAAAACATCCATGCTTGTTAACTACTCAACATATAGCAATAATAAATCATTAAGTACGCCTCATTTAAACATGAACTCACTAGTATCCGAGATTCTATCGGAGGGCAACACAGACACTCTATGGACAGCCATTTGCAGCTTGACAACAATGCACATAGTACTTTAATCGGTCCAATTTGATCACTCGGTACTCAGAACTTCTGCGAATACTGTAGTTCTTCACACTCTGCAACATTGTATCTCGGCATTTGAATTTGTGGTCCACCCAAAACTCTATCACACCGTCTAGGTTGTAATCCTCTTTTTCGGTGTTAAAAAACGGAGTTCTCTCATTCATGGCGTTTGGATACAAGCATGATAGTGACTTGGTACATCTGATAGCACCGAAATTGGGTGGGGTGGAGGCATAACATAGCACACCGTTGTCTCGGCCGGTGTCTCCGGTACAAACTCCTCCTCATCATCTCTTTCAGAAGAATCACTATCGGCACTATCGGCAACGTACTTTTCGTCGGAGTCTTCCTCACCCACCTCCATGTCTTCCATTGGAATGGCGACATGAATTGGTGGTGGTGTGAGAGGTCGGTCTTCCTGCACATTGGTCGCGTGTACAAAACCACCACCATCAACATCTCCAACCTCGGCAGATAGCTGCATCACTTGTTCCACCATGATTCTCTCAAGGATATCAAACATGAGTCACACATGCTTGTTTCCCAGGAGTCAAAATAGTCGAAACTGGAAAACTCCATTACCCAATGGTGCTAGCAACCTATACCCCACCCTTCCGACCTCTCTCGTCCCAATGCCACCAAGGTTGCTCAATAATAAACTCTCTAACTCGAACAACGAACTTACATGCCGAGTGCGCAATAGTAACGGATTCTCACACTCAAATATTACCCCATTGTCGCTGTTTCTCACACGACAATTCGGGTAAACACACACAACTATATATCTGCTATTACTGGACAGTTTTGCCTTCTTTTCGTGAGACAAATGTGAGAGAAAAAGATATGAAATGTATGTAGAGAATGTCAAGGGTTGCACATCATTTTATAGCTGTTAAAAATTTGTCTTACTATATTTTCTTTACACTGTAAATGTAATAATTCAAAACTATTTCGTTTACAGTGTAATGAAATACGTGCAAGCTTATCTCGTTTATACTGTAAACAAGATAAGACTAGGTTACGAATTTTAGTAATAATTTTTAAAATTATTTATTTCAGTAATAATATTTTAATTTTAGAACTAATGATTTTATTGTTATCTGTAAGTGTTATTTGGCTATTTCAATTTTTTTGTTAAAAAAAATTAAAATCCCAAACCGTGAACTATTCAACGGAAGAGATGTGTACTATTTTTAGCTTGATTTTGAACATTTTTTATATATATAACTAAAAAATGGGTTCGAATTTAAAATATATTGATTTCTTGTTACTTATGATATTGACGTCTAACGAAAACTTAGAATATGATAAAGTAATACTGACATTCTCTTGATTTCACCAATATACAAAGCAGAAGGGAAAATAAAACTTGCATATTTTCCATAAAAATAGAGGAGTATATCACACATTTTTTTACTTTGAAGATTTTTTCTCATTTAAGTAAGAGCCACGATAGATAACCAAATTTCTTTTACTCTTTTTAAATGAAAAAAATTATTGAAAAATATTCAAATGTTCTTAAAATATTGATATTTTAATAATTTTAACCGTTAATTTTAATTAATATTATATATTATCATTAATTTTAATGGCTAAAATTACTAAAATATCAATATTCTTAAAATACATAAAATTTTTCTATAATTATTTATATTTACTTGTATTTTGTAGTTTTGTTAAAAAAAAAGTGTGAAGTAATCTATATTAAAAAATGTTAGGGAACCAATTTTTTAAGGACATATATATTTAGATATAACACTCATTCAATACTCGTCTGATACGCGTATCATTTGTGTCTAATTATGTTTTAATAAAAAATAAAATATATTTTTTTAAATACGTTTGGATACAAATAAATACCACCATGTGTTA
>NC_029794.2:93342497-93370993 GCF_000816755.2 Arachis ipaensis
ATTTGTGTATTTTCGTGTCTCGTATCGTATCTCATGTCTGTGTTTTATAGCATAAAATATTATATTAATCTGATTAAAATCAATAAAATTGTTAGGAAGTGAACAAAGTAAATTCACCCCAAATTTACAAAAGCTTCAAAGTAGAGTAGTAACACAAAATGAATCAAGCATGATACACAGGAGCAAAGTTAAAAAGAAAAGTCTTTTTAAATTTCGGGTTAAACAGGTCCAAAGAATGACGGGTTGAACGGGTCAGCCCGTAAGTTAAATGGGTGGCCCATTTAAATTTATTTTTTGTAGTTTTCAAAAACAAATTAACATTTTTTTAGCAATGTTCCCCTTAATTCGATCCGAAAATCTGATCTAGAAATTCTTTTTTTTTTTTCAAATATATCACCTTTAAACTATGATTTTGCACAAAAGTGACCTATACTTCCTACCATGTAGAGCCTCAAAGGGTGCCATCCTAATATTGAAATGGTAACTATTATTGTAGGCAAACTCTATCAAAGGTAAATGTGTATCTTTACTTCTTTGAAACTCAAGTACACATGCTCTAAGCATGTCTTCTAGAGTTTGGATTGTCTTCTCAATTTAACCATCTATTTACGGGTGATAATCTGTACTAAAATGAAGTTTACTACCTAAGGCATCTTGTAAAAATATCCAAAAACTTAGAGGTAAATCTAGAATTTTTGTTAGACACTATAGTAGTTGGTACTCTGTACAACCTTACAATCTCTTAGATATAAGATTGAGCTAACATATATAATGGCCAACAAATTTTTATTGAAAAAATGTGGATAGACTTGGTCAACCTGTCAATTATTACCTATGCAACATCATAGCTTAAAGGTATTCTAGGTAATCTTATGACAAAGTTTAAAGGTGTTCTAGGATTTTTTAAGGTTGAAGAAATTCTGTAGGCTTTTGGTGTTCTATCTAAATCCTTTAGTAAGAAAGACACTTAGAAACAAGTTCAGTTATGCTTCTTTTCATCCTTTTTTCAATAAAGTCTTCCTTTTAGATCTTGGGTGTATTAGGATGCATGGTGAACTTATTACAATGTGCTTTTAACAATATTTGATTTTTCAACTCTTCATTGTCAAGTACATATAATCTTCCTTCATACAATATAATACCCTTATTATTAAAATTAAAATGATCAATCTTTTCTCTTAAAAGATTATCCTTAAGGATAAAAAAATTGATCATTATTTTAGGTTAGCCTCACTTTTTCTCTAATATTAGACTCAATTCTAACTTTGTTAGCATATAAACAATGAAGATGCAACATCGCTCTATTCAAATGATTCGTTTTTCCTAGTCAACCTCATCAAAAGTGGGGCTAGTTGAGAAAACCCTTTAATGAACCGTCCATAATAGCCTGTTAACCCTAGAAAGCTCCTAATCTCGATGATAGACTTTCGTCTTTTTTGATATACCACTGCTTCAACTTTAATTGGATCAACTGTTACCCCATTTCTCGTAATCACAAGACCTAAAAACTTAACCTCATTTAACTAAATTTCTCACTTTTCAAGCTAAACATGTAACTATTTCTCTTCTAAAATTTGTAACACAATTCTAAGGTGTTGCTCATACTCTTCTTCAATCTTAGAATAAATAGGAGTATCATCTATAAAGACTATTACAAACTATAACAACCTACCGTACAGTCTTATGCTTAAGTCATAAAACTAAGGTGATGAGGTATTATGATCTCTAAAAATAAAAAATAAAATTAATATATATATATATATATAATAGTTGAAAAAATTTTATATCTAAGAGCCTTTGAAGGAAAGTTTAAAATAAAAGTCGTAACACTCACGCAAACAAAAACTTGCGTACAAAGAAACGTAAGATATATGTATGAATAATATAAAGAGAGTGTCAAAGATATAATTAACAAAGCTTCCAACTCGGTTCGAGAAGATAAACCGGCCAGAACATACAAGTATATATATATATAAGAGGATCTCAAAATGACCCAAAGCAGAAAAACGACAACCTGTTTCTCCGAGTCAACCTCTAAGAGGGACAAACATAAAATACAAGGTGGAGATTCTATATACATACATAAATATAAACAAAGATACAACCCTGAGTCCCAAGAGTTCTTCACTTCATCAACGTCTCCAGAATACAAAGTGGTGCTTCTCAACCTGCATTTGAAAAACAACAATATTGTATGCGATGAGAACCGGAGGTTCTCAATATCGTTAAGGTGTTCACATATATAATAAATAAGGTTCCGAGAAAGCCAGAGTCCATCCTAGAACACCGACATTCAGATTATAAAACTTAAAAGACTTAAGACGGAAGCCATAAACAGGGGGTAGTTATCTAAGGTTCTTGAGGTTCTAACACAATCTTAACTTAATCCCTTAAATTACAACCCGCCTACTGTTTCATAAAATCCTAACTCTACAATTCACCTTCTACCTCCTCTAACCCTCCAAATTCACCAGTGAAACCACAAAAAAACAAACAGGCAAAGCAAATACATACAGAAAATATATATAACAAGTAGGCAGTTAGCAATTAACATGAATAAACAATTAAGCAAGCCAAGACAATGCACACTCAAACAAAATATACAAATGCATATAATAAATACATGCCCTATGGCTGATGATATCATCTATCGGTTACGTAGCCATCCCGACATGTCCTCAAGCTCAAAACTCACCATTCAAAACCAACTTCCTAGGCTCATAATCAACACCAAAACACACATATCTCAGAAACCCAGCCTCACATCCTACCTCAATCAATCATACCTCAATTTCATACACTCTTATACATGAACTACTCAATTAACCCAACAAAATCATCAATAATTTATTAATACATTCTCACTGCAAGATCAATTGCCAAAATTCATATTCAACCCAAATCAACAATTTAATTCAACGACCAACAATCAATTCAACTTATCCTATGGGTCAACTAGCCTAAATTTCTATGACACATTACATATTATATACGAAAAACCAAAACCATACCTTGGCCGATTTACTGATAACTCGAAACACCTCAAGCGTTTTCGAACCACAAGCTCCACAACTCCAGCCTCCTCACCAACGATACCCAGCCTCCAAAGCTAATCCTCTAGCTTCTAATTTCTCAAATTAACTCCAACTGATAACCAATTTTAATCTAACATCACAATTATCACTATAATCAATATAGAGTTCACTAAATCAACATCTCACAAAAGGTTGGAGGGTTCTTACCTGACCCACAGCTCAAACAAGCTAAACTCGACAATACCCATAGGTCAAATTGAACTAAATTGACCACTGGGCTTTGTAGAGCTCGACGCTGCGGTTGTGTGGCCGCAAACGGTGCGGGAATCGGAGCTCCGGATTGAAAGTTATTGAGAATTGAAATTTGAGTGATGGTTTTAGGTTTCCTCCGTGTTCTTCCCCTTCCCAGCGTTATTTCTTGTGTTTGGGAAGCAAATGAGTTGAAGCTCATGAGTATTAATGAAATGGGTTGTGCCTTGGGCCTGTATTGGGCCCGGTTTACCCGGTTTGACTCGTTCGGCTCAATGTTGAGCCAAATTCTTTAAAATTAGTGTCAAAATTCTTATTTCAATTTTCTCTATCTCTTTTGCAAGGCCCACATCGGTTGGAGAGGGGAACGAAGCATGCCTTATAAGGGTGTGGATACCTCTCCCTAGCATGACGCGTTTTGACGAGTGAGTGTGGGGGGCTTCGGCTATCATCTCTATCGTCAAAGGCAAAATCGTGAGGCCTTATGTGCCAAAGCGGACAATATCGTTCTAGCGGGTGGTCTGGGCTATTACAGATGGTATTAGAGCTGGAACCCGGATCGATGTGCCAGCGAGGGCGCTGGGCTCCCTTAGGGGGTGGATTGTAAGACCCATTCGGTTGGAGAGGGGAACGAAGCATGCCTTATAAGGGTGTGGATACCTCTCCCTAGCATGACGCGTTTTGACGAGTGAGTGTGGGGGGCTTCGACTAGCATCCCTATCGTCAAAGGCAAAACTGTGAAGCCTTGTGTGCCAAAGCAGACAATATCGTGCTAGCAGGTGGTCTGGGCTGTTTCATCTTTAAACTATAAAATTTCATTTTCTAATTTTTTAGAAAATAACTAATTTATTTGTTGATTATTTACTAATTTTTTGGGTTTTATATCCTATCCCCCTAACAGAAATTTCGTTCTCGAAAATTCACTATCAAATCTCCATATACGCCTTCTCGGATTTAACCGACCTCTTACCATTCATTTTGCCGTTCTCCCAACATTAATTTAAACACTAATCCACATTCTTCACTCTCATGTACAAGATTATAAACTCAACAAAATTCAAGCCTAAACTATATCCGTTTGTTTCATTCTTAGTTTCGTCCAGCGCTTTCTCAATGACTATAACTTCCTTACCCTTCAAGAGTTCCGTCTAAATCAAATTAATCTCAAACCCTTCTTAGCTATCTCAAACACTAATCAATTCTCCAATCTCTTAGTCTAATTCAATCTGTTATAACCTAAATCTCACACACTTTCCGCTCCTCGTATCTACGCCGATTTCCTCAAGACACCCTTATATCCTAATACTACTTTCTCATGTCACCATAATTCTATAGCCACCAAATTCACCATGCTTCTGCAGCATTACTCTGATTATAAGCCACTAAGAACTTAATCACTCGTCTACTCTGTCAGAACATTCCTTGGGTCTCTTTATCCCTCTAGCTAAGCGATATTGAACTTTACTCCAGCTGCACGAGTTCAGATCCCTTGGTTTCTTTTTATCACCGCGTCCATTACTGCCTCTATCACTGTTTCTAGCTTATTGTCACAGCCTGCTAGCAATTGCCTATGCAGCCATCCTATCATCAACCGTATAACCTCACTCGTGCCCACGAGACGCCATTTGGGTCGTGTCCACAGTGAAACAATTGATATTAAGATGATCATGATGAAACGGATTTCTACCGGTAAGGAATTTTATGAAAATAATCACGTTGTAAGTATAGTTTCTAAACCAGTAAGAAATTCTTTTGTACAAAAGTTTGGTTGTCACAAGTAACAAAACCCAATAAAATTGATAACCGAAGTATTGAAACCTCGGGTCGTCTCTCAAGGAATTGCAGGGAGGTGTATTTATTATTGGTTATGAGTTTTCTGGGAAATTTGAAGTTTGGGCAATGGGCACATAAATGATTATAAGTTGAAGCAATTAAAATTAACAAGAGGTTTTATGTAATTAAAATAAATAAAAAGCCTTGACTAGGAGAAGATTAATTGGAAGTTCTATCCTTGTCGGATTTCTCAAGATTAATATAACAGGTTGTTGTCTCTACTTGGTTATCCTTTACTAAATAAAGGAAAGTTAAGTTGGGAGCCAACTTCTATTCACAAGTCCTAATCCTCTCCCTTGGGAATGATTAGTGTTAGTGGCCAGAGAGCCAATCACAAATTAACTCTTGAGTCTTCCAACTCAAGGGTCTCCAAATATTAATCAACCCCAAAGTCAAGTTGAGGCCTACTCTAAAATAGAAGAAAGTATTAAAATAATAAATGGAAGAAAACAAGCATAAATCTTCAATATTCACCTGGGGAAGATTCTTCAATCTCAAGGAATTCAATTGTGAATGCAAGTTTATCATTAGGAGAGCTTGATTCATGATCATCATTACCAAGAAAACTTGCTTCTTGATATGTTTCATCCAGTTCTTCATAAGATACATGCTTTGGGGGTTGTGCACTATCCTCCTTAGCATTAATTGCAAATTTCTGACTGAAAGTCTCCACAATTCTTGATTCCCATGGAGGTTCAGCGTCTCCTAATTCTTCAATGAATTCTTCTTCCTTGATAATTTCAGCTTCCTCTACTTGTTCCAGTACAAAGTCATGCTCCGTACTGTCAACCAGAGTTTCTAGTATCTCTTTCATGCTACGTTCTTCATTAGATTCTCCACATGAAACCATGGGAGTACCTTGAGTGTCCGAACGTCGGGAAGCTAATTGATTTATCGCTTGATCCAGTTGATGAAGGATTCCATGAAATTGATCTACTGTTTCTTTGAGGCGAGCTTGTGATTCTTGGGTCGATGGATATGGACATGGTGTATATGGAAGTGGTGGTTCTTGGGAGTAATTGGATTGGAACTGGGGTGGATAAGGGTTAGGGTCATATGGTGGTGAATGGTTGTAATTGGCTTGTGAGTATGGTGGTTCGAAGCTATGTTGAGGAGGTGGTTCATTGGCATATGATGGGGCTTGTTGGTAACTACAAGGGGGTCCACCATATCTATCATCTTGGTACGCACCTCAAAATGGCTCTTGACCATAGTAATTTGGTGGAGGTGGTTTGTCACGAGGGGGTCCACCATAACTATTGTCTTGGCATGCATTGTAGAATGGTCGTTGTCCATGGTATTTTGGAAAGTGTTGTTGCCGAAAGGGTTGATCAAATCCTCGTGGCTCCTTCCATCCGTGATTGTTTCGACCTTGATGCATGTTCCGGTTGTAGCTTCCATTCCTTACAACAACATTAGAACCAAACTCAAAGCGACGAGGGTGAGAACTCATAGTAGCTAATAAAAATTAAAAACAAAAATAAAAGGAAATAAACAAGCAAAATAAAATATTTACAATAACCAATAATAAGGCACACAATTGCAATTCCCCGGCAACGGTGCCATTTTTGACAGATCGGATTTCTGCCGGTAAGGAATTTTATGAAAATAATCACGTTGTAAGTATAGTTTCTAAACCAGCATGGAATCCTTTCATACAAAAGTTTGGTTGTCACAAGTAATAAAACCCAATAAAATTGATAACCGAAGTATTGAAACCTCAGGTCGTCTCTCAAGGAATTGCAGGGAGGTATATTTATTATTGGTTATGAGTTTTCTGGGAAATTTGGAGTTTGGGCAATGGGCACATAAAGGATTATAAGTTGAAGCAATGAAAATTAACAAGAGGTTTTATGTAATTAAAATAAATAAAAAGCCTTGACTAGGAGAAGATTAATTGGAAGTTCTATCCTTGTCGGATTTCTCAAGATTAATAGTAATAGGTTGTTGTCTCTACTTGGTTATCCTTTACTAAATAAAGGAAAGTTAAGATGGGAGCCAACTTCTATTCACAAGTCATAATCCTCTCCCTTGGGAAGGATTAGTGTTAGTGGCCAGAGAGCCAATCACAAATTAACTCTTGAGTCTCCCAACTCAAGGGTCTCCAAATATTAATCAACCCCAAAGTCAAGTTGAGGCCTACTCTAAAATAGAAGAAAGTATTAATATCATAAATGGAAGAAAGCAAGCATAAATCTGAAATACCTCAAATTGCATTAAATAAAAAATCAAATTAAACATGAGAATTCATAAACTAAATAGCAACATAAAGTAATCAACAAAGGAAACAAATAAACTAGAATACTAGAACAAATAAAGGTAGAAGAGAAACTAAATTAAAGGAACATTGAATCTGGAATTGAGAAAAAATAAAAAGAAGAAATCCTAAATCCTAAAACCTAGAGAGAGGAGAGAGCCTCTCTCTCTAGAAAACTACATCTAAAACCTAAATTGTGAATTATGGAGTTGTGTCCATGAATGAATTGATTCCCCCACTTTATAGCCTATAAATCTGTATTTTCTGATACGTCCAGCACGCGGCAAAGTCACGCGTGAGCGTCGTCCACGCGTGCACGTCATTGGAGATTTTCCTTGCCACGCGTACGCGTCAGTCATGTGTCTGTGTCATTTGTGCTCTGTGCCAGGCACGCGTCCGCGTCGTCCATGCATGCGCGTCGCTTGCGTTTTGCGCTAGGCACGCGTCCGCGTCGTCCATGCGTGCACGTCGCTGCCATTTTCTTCAAAACTCCATTTTGTGCGTTCCTTCCATTTTTGCGTGTTTCCTTTCTGTCCTCTAAGCCATTCCTGCCCTATGAAGCCTGAAAATACTTAACACACAGATCACGGCATCGAATGGTAATAAATGATAATTAAAATTAACATTTTTAAGGCATAGGAAACATATTTTCACATATATCACATAATAAGGTAGGAATTGTAAAACCATGCAATTAGTATGAATAAGTGAGTAAAGAATTGATAAGAACCACTCAATTGAGCACAAGATAAATCATAAAATAGTGGTTTATCAACCTCCCCACACTTAAACATTAGCACGTCCTCATGCTAAATTCAAGAGAAGCTATAAAGGAGTGAAGAGGAATGGTAGAATGTATGAAATGCAACCTATCTGTATGAATGCAGCTATATGCAAAATTCTTTTACCTACTTGGTTAAAAGTAAACAAATCTTTTAAGAACAATTATGAATGGAATTTCTCTAATTCAAATCATAAAATAAAGTACAAGTAAACTTGCAGAAGAAAATAGCTCATGATAGCCGGGAACAAGGAATCGAGCATCGAACCCTCACTGGAAGTGTATACACTCTAATCGCTCAGGTGTTTAAGGTTCGACTCTCTCAATTCTCTACTAACCTTGCTTTCTAAGGCTTGCTTTTCTTCTACCAATCAACAAAAATTTAATGCACAGATACACAAATCAAGAGGTCTTTTAAGGGTTGTAATGGGGTTAGGGTCAAGGTAGGATTGTATTTGGCCAAGTGGACTAAAATCTGAATTTTTAATTAACTTAAACTTTCTACCTAACTTTAGAAAATCCATGTAATCATAATACCACATCTAACTATCCATTAACCATGTTTTCCACATATTCATGCATCCTAATTTCGAGTACAGCACATATGCATTGCTTTCACCATTTACTTTGGGGCATTTTGTCCCCTTTTATTTTCCACACTTAATTCATGAGCACTCTCACTAGTCTAAGCTAAGCAAAGATTCAAATTAAGGATATTATTGTTTTCCACTTAGAGTTAATGATGTGCTAAAGTAAAGAACAAAGGGGTATAATTGGCTCAACATTGGTTTGCAAAGGATAATGAAAAGGTTAAGGCCATATGGGTATGTAAGCTTAGTGAAACAAAGGCCTCAATCATATAAGTGCATGCATACATCAAACAATGGAATATAGAATTAAGCAAGACAAAGATCACAATTTTAGAGAGAACAACACACACTAAAAAAAAATTATTGGTTGATAAAATGCAACCAATCAAATAAGCTCAAAATCTCATAGGTTTTGTGTGTTCGAGCTCTAAACCATGTTCCAATATAATATTCCTTCAAACAAGTTTATCAAAAATTTTAAATCAAATTAGTGAAATGCTATAAAAAGTTTCTTGAAAAAAAAATATTACTTTAACCAAGTGGTGGTAAAATATGCACAAAATCAAACAAATATGAAATAAAACATGCAAATGCAACAATGAACTAACAAAGAAAATAAAACATTGGTGTTGAGAAGAAAATAACTAACCCACGAAAGTTGGTATCGACCTCCCCACACTTAAAGATTTCACCGGCCTTGGTGCATGCTAAGATGTGCAGGTGAACTTGTCTGTTGCCCCATGTAGAAGTTTTTCTTTCCCTTCTCGGTGGCCAGCCTGAAAGAAGAGGAAAAAGAAGAAAAAGTAACCCAGAAATAAAGATAAAAAAATAAATAAAGTCTGGGTGGGTTAATGCCAAATAATGAGGGTCTCAATTACATGGTAGCTACAACATACAAGTGAGAAAATAATAGAAGCACATGGCATACCAGTGGTACAAAAGTTGCAACAATGGGGAGAGAGTGTGGGTAATGCAAAATAGTACAAGTTCATGTCAATGCAAATAGAAAGCAAGTATCATAAAAGGGTAGCATTGACTTATGAAGAATAATACCCAATCAGAATAAAACAAGTCATGAAGCACCAAAATAATTCAAGAAAAGATGCAACAGTTGAATAAGAACATGTGACACCAATGGAAAAATAATAAATTTAGAAAATAAAAATATGCACAAAATTAAAATGCAATGAATGAAAGTATGCTAATAAATTAAGTAAAATAGAATGAAAGATAATAAGGATGAGAGGTTAAAAGAATGAAGAAGAAGAAAGTAAGGAAGGAGGAAGAAAGAATAAGAAAAGATAGAAGAAAGAAGAAAGAATGATAATAGAAAGATAAGTAGGATTGGAGAAGAAAAGATAAGAATTCTGGCACTGATCTGGATAAACTGTGCGTTGCATTCGACACAGACGCATGGGGCACGCGTTCGCGTGGGTTGGGCTATTTTCAAGTGACGCGGACGCGTCAGGGATGCATTCGCGTGACCTGAAGTGTGCTATTAGCGCGAGAGCAGCCTCGCGCACGGACAACTCTCTGTTTTAATTAGGGAGGGCAAAATTTTCACGCGATGCGTACGCATGGTGTGTGGAAATGAAAATGACGTGTATGCGTCATTGACGTGTGCGCGTGGCCCAAATTATGCCTAACGCATACCAGCCGCACGATTCCAGCCCAACTTTCTGGGCGTTGGATTGATACGCCGATTTTGAATCGATGCCCACGCGTGGCCTATGCGCCCGCGTGCTATAGCGGTTTTTTATGCAGTATGCAAAATGCGTATGCTGATGCGGATGTTATGAATGATACTAGGAAAAATAAAATAAAATGAAACTAAAAACAAACAAAATGAAATAAAATTAAAATTGAAAAAGGAACGATCATACCATGGTAGGTTGTCTCCCACCTAGAACTTTTAGTTAAAGTCCTTAAGTTGGACATTTGTTGAGCTCCCTGTAATGGTGGCTTGTGTTTGAACTCATCCAGAAATCTCCACCAATGATTGCAATTCCAATAGCCTCCGGAGTCCCAAACTAGGCACGTAAAGCCTTTGAGCATATTAAAGCAGGTTTTCAGGCTCCAGGAGTATTGATTGTCAGAATGAATTCCAAGATTCCAAACCTTGCTTTTGTAACCGCCTTCGCTTTTATCTACATCGTTCCAACCGGGTGGTACACAACCTGAATTTCCACTGAGATACACCAACTTCTTCCGAAACCCATTAAATCGAGCTCTATACCAATCCTTGCACTTCCAATTGGATCGTGGAACCGTATTGAACCTTGGATACCAGCTTCTATTACTAACCATTTTCCTTTTATTCTTAAAGCCACAAAGAGCTCTAAGCTGGCCATCGGTTTCAAGCAAACCATATTCAAGTGGAAAGGTAAAGATAAAGGCTAAGGATTTTACCCACTTGAAGTTTGTATTGGGTGGTAATGGCCTTGGGAAAGGTGTTTCCAGTGGTATTTCAAGCTCTATTCCCTTGTACTCCTCTGTAAATTCTTTCACTTCTTTGCAAATTTCTTCAACTGCAACCACGTCTTGATCAAAGTCTTCGATTTCTTCCTCATCACTCAAGTCATAGGTTAGGGATTGAGAAAAGTCTACATCCACATCATCTTCATATTCACTTGGAGAAGATTCTTCAATGTCAAAGAATTCAATTGTGGATGCAAGTTTATCATTAGGAGAGCTTGATTCATGATCATCATTACCAAGGAAACTTGCTTCTTGATCTGTTTCGTCCAGTTCTTCATAAAATACATGCTTCGGGGGTTGTGCACTATCCTCCTTAGCATTAATTGCAAATTTCTGGCTGAAAGTCTCCACAATTCTTGATTCCCATGGAGGTTCAGCGTCTCCTAAGTCTTCAACGAATTCTTCTTCCTTGATAATTTCAGCTTCCTCTACTTGTTCCAGTACAAAGTCATGCTTCGTACTGTCAACCGGAGTTTCTAGTGTCTCCTTCATGCTACGTTCTTCATTAGATTCTCCACATGAAACCATGGAAGTTCCTTGAGTGTCCGAAGGTCGGGAAGCTAATTGATTTATCGCTTGATCCAATTGATGAAGGATTGCATGAAATTGATCTACTATTTCTTTGAGGCGAGCCTGTGATTCTTGGGTCGATGGATATAGACATGGTATATATGGAAGTGGTGGTTCTTGGGAGTAATTGGATTGGAACTGGGGTGGATAAGGGTTAAGGGCATATGGTGGTGAATGGTTGTAATTGGCTTGTGAGTATGGTGGTTCGAAGCTATGTTGAGGAGGTAGTTCATTAGCATATGATGGGGCTTGTTGGTAACTACAAGGGGGTCCACCATATCTATCATCTTGGTACGAACCTCAGAATGACTCTTGACCATAGTAATTTGGTGGAGGTGGTTTTTCACGAGGGGGTCCACCATAACTATTGTCTTGGCATGCATTGTAGAATTGTCGTTGTCCATGGTATCTTGGAAAGTGTTGTTGCCGAAAGGGTTGATCAGATCCTCGTGGCTCCTTTCATCCATGATTGTTTCAACCTTGATGCATGTTCCGGTTGTAGCTTCCATTCCTTACAACAACATTAGAACTAAACTCAAAGCGACGGGGGTGAGAACTCATAGTAGCTAATAAAAATTAAAAACAAAAATAAAAAGAAATAAACAAAAAAAAATAAAATAATTACAATAATCAATAATAAGGCACACAATTGCAATTCCTCGGCAACGGTGCTATTTTTGACGGATTGGATTTCTGCCGGTAAGGAATTTTTTGAAAATAATCACGTTGTAAGTATAGTTTCTAAACCAGCAAAGAATCCTTTCGTACAAAAGTTTGGTTGTCACAAGTAACAAAACCCAATAAAATTGATAATCGAAGTATTGAAACCTCGGGTCGTCTCTCAAGGAATTGTAGGGAGGTGTATTTATTATTGGTTATGAGTTTTCTGGGAAATTTGGAGTTTGGGCAATGGGCACATAAATGATTATAAGTTGAAGCAATGAAAATTAACAAGAGGTTTTATGTAATTAAAATAAAAAGCATTGACTAGGAGAAGATTAATTGGAAGTTCTATCCTTGTCGGATTTCTCAAGATTAATAATAATAGGTTGTTGTCTCTACTTGGTTATCCTTTACTAAATAAAGGAAAGTTAAGTTGGGAGCCAACTTCTATTCACAAGTCCTAATCCTCTCCCTTGGGAAGGATTATTGTTAGTGGCCAGAGAGCCAATCACAAATTAACTCTTGAGTCTCCCAACTCAAGGGTCTCTAAATATTAATCAACCCCAAAGTCAAGTTGAGGCCTACTCTAAAATAGAAGAAAGTATTAATATCATAAATGGAAGAAAGCAAGCATAAATCTGAAATACCTCAAATTGCATTAAATAGAAAATCAAATTAAACATGAGAATTCATAAACTAAATAGCAACATAAAGTAATCAACAAAGGAAACAAATAAACTAGAATACTAGAACAAATAAAGGTAGAAGAGAAACTAAATTAAAGGAACATTGAACCTGGAATTGAGAAGAAATAAAAAGAAGAAATCCTAAATCCTGAAACCTAGAGAGAGGAGAGAGCCTCTCTCTCTCTAGAAAACTACATTTAAAACCTAAATTGTGAATTATGGAGTTGTATCCATGAATGAATTGATTCTCCCACTTTATAGCCTCTAATCTGTGTTTTCTGGGCCAAAAACTGGGTCAGAAACAGCCCAGAAATCGCTTCCAACGATTTCTGATACGTCCAGCATGCAGCAAAGTCACGCGTGAGCGTCGTCCATGCGTGCGCGTCATTGGAGATTTTTCTTGCCACGTGTACGCGTTAGTCACGTGTCTGCGTCGTTTGTGCTCTGCGCCAGGCACGCGTCCGCATCGTCCATGCGTGCGCGTCGCTGCCATTTTCTTCAAAACTCCATTTTGTGCATTCCTTCCATTTTTGCGTGTTTCTTTTCTGTCTTCTAAGCCATTCCTACTCTATGAAGCCTGAAAATACTTAACACACAGATCACGGCATCGAATGGTAATAAAGGATAATTAAAATTAACATTTTTAAGGCATAGGAAACATGTTTTCACATATATCACATAATAAGGAAGGAATTGTAAAACCATGCAATTAGTATGAATAAGTGAGTAAAGAATTGATAAAAACCACTCAATTGAGCACAAGATAAATCGTAAAATAGTGGTTTATCAGATATGTCTTAATATCTAAAGTATTGTGCATCGAATCTCCAAAGGTAATGCTCTTGAACATTTATGCTATATATGTCAAGAAGACATCCTAAATAGCATGTACACACAGCCAGAGTATGCTCAAAAGCATAGTCAGTCCATTCCCTAGGCTCTACGGGAACGATCTACTCTGATACCATAATGTAACACCCTACCACATAGAGTCTTATGTTTAAGTTATAAAACTGAGGTGGTGAGGTATTACGATCTCTAAAAATAAATAAATAAATATATATCATAAAATACAAGGTGGAGATTCTATATACATACATTAATATAAAGTGGTACTTCTCAACCTACATCTGAAAAATAACAATATTGTATGGATGAGAACCGGAGGTTCTCAGTATGGTTAAGGTGCCCACATATATAATAAATAAGGTTCCGGAAAAGCCAGATGCAATCCTAGAACGCCAACACTCAAATTATAAAACTTAAGGGACTTAAGACGGAAGCCATAAACAGGGGTAGTTATCTAAGGTTCTTGAGGTTCTAACTCAATCCTAACTTAATCCCTCAAATTACAACCAGCCTACTGTCTCATAAAATCCTAACTCTAGAATTCACCTTCTACGTCCTCCAACCCTCCAAATTCACCAGTGAAACCACAGACAAACAAACAGGCAAAGCAAGCACATACAAAAAACATATATAACAAGTAGGCAGTTAGCAATGAACATGAATAAACAATTAAGCAAGCCAAGACAATGCACACTCAAACAAAACATACAAATGCATATGATAAATGCCTGCCCTAAGGCTTATGATATCATCTGTCGGTTACATAGCCAGCCCGACATGTCCTCAAGCTCAAAACACACCATTCAAAACAAACTTCCTAGGCTCATATTCAACACCAAAACACACTATATCTCAGAAACCCAGCCTGACATCCTACCTCAACTAATCATACCTCAATTTCAAACACTCTTATACATGAACTTCTCAATTAACCCAACAAAATCATTAATAATTCATTAATTCTCATCATCCTCATCATTCATCATTAAAATCATCATGTATCAATACATTCTCACTACAACATAAGTTGCCAAAATTCATATTCAACCCAAATCAACAATTTAATTCAACAACCAACAATCAATTCAACTTATCCTATGGGTCAACTAGCCTAAATTTTCACAACACATTATATATTATATACGAGAAACCAAAACTATACCTTGGCCAATTTTCTGATAACCCGAAACACCTCAAGCGTTTCTGAACCACAAGCTCCACAACTCCATCCCCCTCACCAACGATACCCAGCCTCCAAAGCTAATCCTCTAGCTTCTAATTTCTCGAATTAACTCAAACTGATAACCAATTTCAATCTAACATCACAATTATCACTATAATCAATATAGATTTCATTAAATCAACTCACAAAAGGTTGGAGGGTTCTTGTAACACCATAATATTCAAATCCTTATGCTCGAGTCATAAGTCAATGATAATAAGGTGGTACGACTCACAAGGTGGATTATAATACACAATCATATATATATTGAAAAGAAATATTAAACGAGAAGCCTGAAAAAGAGTAAAAATAAAATTGCGAAGTCGTATCACTCACGTATTGACAACTAAAAGATAAAACGTGAAGTCGAAAGCGATATACAGATAAAGGCATTAAGGAGAATAAGAGAAGGACAGTATATAGATATATAACATAAGTAAATAGCCACTAGTCACGACCCGCAAAGTTTAGGCCGGCTAGGGTACATAATGAAAGTAGTTGACAACAGTATTTCCTAATCTCTTCCAAAAAAAACATAAGAGCCTCTATAGGCAAGTTCAAAAGAGTTCAATACATAATATAAGCTTTTAAAAATACAGGTGGAGAGATTCTAAGCAAAATATAAAGTAGAGAATATAAAGATCTTTGCCGTCTCTCAGATGAACCATAGCTCACTTCTGAGCACCTGGACCTATATCTAAAAAACAAGAGATATATACGGAATGAGAACCCCCGACCCATGGGTTCCCAGTACGGTAAAAGTACCAAATAAATACAATGCATTGTAATAAAAACTCACTAAGAATCCTAAACTTCCTTTCACCAAATATTCATCCTATGTTCTCGCTAATCCATAAATAGGCAACTGTCATAAGGGAATGCTAAATCTGATTCATATTCCTCATGCTTCCCAACTTTCTAACTCTCCGATGATTCACAATCAGAATTATAAATGAAACCATCCCCAGCCATTCTGTCTCAGTAATTCTATATCATTACCTCATATCCTCACCTGGAGCAAGTGAAATCACTTTACTGCGTCTACCCAGGGAGCTCAAGTTATCTCATTATCAACCTAGAGCAGTGAAATCACTTCACTGCGTCTACCTAGGGAACTTAAATTAACTCATTCTCTACCTGGAGCAAGTGAAATCACTTCACTGCGTCTACATAGGGAGCTCAATAACCTCATTCAATAATCATCATCATTATTCAATTACATCATCAACTCATCTCATCAAGAACAACCCTCAGCGTCCACTAACGCCAACATGAGGGATCTCTCAGCTGTACAAACACAAGCAATACAGGCAAGTAATACACAATTAAAGTACAAGTAGAACAAGTAGCACATAACCAGGTAACATAGCATATATGATATAGCAATCCAAAAAAAATAGGCAAACCTAAACAATTCAAACATATGCAAATGATGTATGCCTGCCATATGGCTGATGAGTCTCATCTGTCGGTTATAAAGCCAACCCGACAAGTCCTAGTAGCTAACCATTGGACTGTCCCTCTATCGTGCATCCCCAACTCGAGTTATTCACAATCATAATCATAATCACACAACACCCACACTGGTGTTTATTCATGGGGGCGAGCTCATCCGGAACTTTCACAGTGTCCGGCCACACTTACGACATAGGGTCAGCAGAATCTCAGATCTCAACCTGAAACAAGTGGAGCCGACCCACTACATCTACCCAAGAAAATCTGAGACTCATATAGTTTCAATTTCAAATCATACTCGACTGGGAGCAAGTGGGAGCTAACCACTGCATCTACCCCAGGAGTCTGAAAACCAAACTCGGAGCAAGTGGATCAATGCCACTACATTTACCCAGGCAGGTATATCTCACCATATCTCAGAGCAAGTGGATCAATGCCACTGCATCTACCCAGGCAGGTATATCTCATCACATCCCGGAGCAAGTAGGGCAAAACCACAACCCTTGCGTCTACCCGGGGAGCCTTTATTCTAACCAACCTAGAGCAAGTGGGGCACAACCACAACCCTTGCATCTACCCAGGAGGTACATTCTTATATGCCCAGGAGGAACCAAGCAGGGGATCCTAACCTCCCACCATCTCGCTGGGGGCGATTTTACAATACTAGGAGGAACACGGAAGGGGATCCTCACCTTCCATCATCTCTCTAGGGTCGCACTTTCGAGAAAGAGAGCTCAAGATAAAACAATCATTCAAAGCCATATTTTCATTCCCAGCCATAAATCAATATTTATCATAGCCATCTGGCTCATAACATCACCCATAACCAGCCAATAATCATTATTAAATACAGTCCTTCGGCTCACGGCATACACCGCACTTCCATCATCACCCTCAGTAACTCATACAATCATCATTCATCATTGATTCTCACTTTACTTCATCCACAAGTCACCACATGTCCTAGCTTCTTTTTATTACTAGGCATACTAAAGTAACTAAAGTATTTAGGACATAAAGGGTGAGAATGGGGGCTTAGAAGTCTGAAATTTAGCTTTGAAAACTCAAAATCAACTTTGGGGTGAAAACGGGGTCACGCATGCGCGTCGCCCATACACACGCATGGAAAGCAGAAAAATTATAGTGATACGTGCGCGTCGCCCATGCAGACGCATGCGTACGCGTGGGTGCATTTTGTGCTCCTCGCACAAAACCAGCACAATACCAGCGCAACTCTCTGGAATATCTACTAGGCACCTGCATCAATACATCAACGTATACGCATCGGCCAAGCGTACGCGTGGGAGGGTAAAAATTGAGACTAACGCGTGCGCGTCGGCCACGTGCACGCGTGGAAGCACGATTTTCCAAAATTTTTACTAAGTTAAAAAGCTGCAGAATTACAGTTTCAAACCTCAATCGTCCACCACACATAACTTCTTCTACAAAATTCCTTTTTCAATCATTTCTGAACCGTTGGAAAGATCGTTGAATAAACTTTCATAAAAATCCAATTTTGAAGAATTCCAAACTCTGTGGACTGAGTTACGGACCACCAAAGTTGGTCAAAAATCAGTTTTTACCCAAAAATAGAAATCACCAATTTTTCCAATCTTCACAAGCAAAATTCATTTCTATTCATCCAAATGACCACAAACTAACCACATTCACATAATTACACTCAACCAAAATCAAACCTACCTCATCTACACAATTTCACTCAAAACTATCAAATTCCACACCTCAATTCCTCAACCCATATTATTCAATGACCAAACCAATTATTCACACATTCAATATCTAAAATCCATCAAATCTCTTATATCATCACACAATACACACATCACTTACCTTCCTTACCTCTTTCCGGCCTCCGGCCCAAGATTCAAGGCCTCCGGCCCAAATTCACAATTTAAATGCATATTCCACAAACTAATATTCATTATCCAATTCATCAAATTCTCAACACACCAAACATGAAAATTCACACAATTCTCAACCCAAATCATTAATTTATATTTCATATCAACTATGCATATTAGTACCAACTATTCACACAATCTAAACTTATCCTAGAGGCATCTAGCCTAGGAATTCTCATCACACCACACGGTACTTAAATTAAACTTAAACTGTACCTCTTGTAGCCCAAATAATTGAGCTTCTTCTTGAGAGTCTCCACCAACCCTTAGCTCCAAGCCTCACCAAAGCTCCACAAGCAATACCAACCTCCCAATTTTGCACCAAAATCACCAAATACACTAGCATAACCAATTTCACATATATACATTAACCTAGGGTTTATGAAAATGATGAATCACAAGTATTGGAGGGTTCTTTACGTTAACTCACAAAATTTTTTGATGAATATCACCAATGGCTAATACTAGAGCACCCCTAAACAACCAAAATCACAAAATTTCCTCAAAACCCAAACCAAATTCAAAATATAAGAGGAAAATCGAAACTGGGCAGAGAAAAGTTAAATACTCACCACAAAACTTAGATAGACTCGAAGAGGAGGAGAAGAGCGACGTATGGCCATAAACGGCTTGTCAATCGGAGCTCCGTAGCTCAAGTTATGGTATTTGAAGATCAAAGAGAGTTAGGGTTTCTCTCTTCTCATCTCTCTCTTTTCATTTCAGCAACAAACACACTAAATGAGGGTTGTGGTGGCTGAATGGCTTTAAGTTAAGGTTTATACATGCTGGCTTGGGTCCACTTGGGTTCAATTCACTTGGTTTAGTCCGTTGGCCCAATTTTGGGCCAAAACCTTCAAGATTAGAGCTTTAAATCGTATTTTAAATATTTCTATCTTCCCAAATTATAAATTCTTATTTCTTAAAATTATTCACTTCTAATTAATTTTCTCAGTCACAGTACCGGACAGAGCGCAACCAGTACTGCCGATCAAATTTTCAGTGTGCATTTTTATTCCGAAAACTATGTTTTCAGACTCAAAAAAATTTATTGAGTCCAAATATCATATTTAAATTATCAAATTCCGATTGCTAGATTTTCTAACAATATTCGCTCCTATTTAATTTATTATTTAATTAATTACGATTTGACAGGGTTTTACATTCTACCCCCCTAACAGAAATTTTTGCCCTCGAAAATTCCATCCGCCACCACGAATACGTGAGCGTAGTCTGCCTTTATATCCAACGCATAGTAGTTCCAAGGTCTTTTTACTCAGCGCGCTTCCGTTGCCGCGCTCTGATTCCTTTATCTCTGAGGATCTCGATCATTCGTCCAATGCCGACGAACGGCCTCGTTCATTACTTTCATCATCTCATCAACTCTCATCTTATTAAATCTCAAATCATGTCATCAATAATATCACCATCATCATTAATCATAGTCATCATCCCACATCACTATAATCAACCAAAGATCATCACCATACCTTAATCATATTCCATCACTATCATCTCTCTCTGTCAAGTCAATTACCACTAATCACAGCTCAACTACAAGCATAACCTCCAGACTTACTTTCTTATTCCCAAGCCCTCGAATTTCTATATAAATTGCTGTTTTAAAGTCTGTGACTAATTAATCAAAACTCTCTTCGTTTTTAGAAATCAAATGAGTTTGAAATAACAAGTTAACAAAATCATAAGAATCCGATTTTCTTTAATAATCTATAAAAGCATTCGAAACACATCTCTTTTGTTAAAGTTACCCAAATCAAAAATCATTTTCAAAACCATAACCAATACTCTTTCAAAATCTTGGAAACATTTTGACAGCACCTCTCCTAAAAACTGGAGTTTGCCACCCATCACGGGTTCTCTTCCTTTCAACCTCAACCCAATCAAAACGAACATTTCAAATCAACGTTTCCCAAATCCATCATTTAGGACCATTCCTTATTTATTTAAATCAAAAGAAACTAAAAGTCACGGATTCAATCTGTTTCACAAAAAAAAAAATCCAGAAATCAACCAATTAGATAATAGACACAACATATCAATCTCAACAGAAAATTTTTTACATTACAGGCATTTATCCATTTGTATTAATCTGTTAAACTTTTCAGGTATTCAAAGCCCAAAGCAATTTTGTTTAAAGCATGGTTCTAAGTCTAGTACTAAGCTCGAAATTCCCAATTTTATTGTAAAGGTGGTATTATAAAATTATGTACTGTCTTTTAAGCCTGATTATTGCAATTACCTCAATCTTACTGTCGCGATCGGCCCGCATCCTAACTCCCTCTTTGTTGGCAATTTCTTGATACATGCCCTAGTAACCCGCACTTGTAACATACACTTAACCCCAATCGGCATGGCCTATTTGGGTGATGACTTCCGTATCTCTAATAGCTCGAAACATCTAAAGCAACCGCTATCTGTTTTCCCTTACCATTCCCTTGGGACTCCTCATTCGTCGCAAAGTAATTCTGTCCTTGGGGAAAGTGTTGTGTATATCCTCTCTCCTTAAACTCTCGACCCCTTGGTGTGAATCCTTGGTTGGGCTTCCTATGACTTCCTTTCTCTGCAGCCACCTTTTTCACACACTCTTCAGCAATTCTGCTCTTATTCACCAACTCTGAAAAAGTTTGGATCTCCATTGGTCCCACTGAACTTAAGATAACGCTTTAGAGCCCTCTTTCATACTTAATGCACTTCCATTCCTCGAAATCTCCCGGAGCTCCCTGACACATGCGGGAAAACCTGAATAGCTCCTCAAATTTGTATGTATACTCAGATACGGACATAACACCCTGCTTCAGTTGCAGTAACTCCAGTTCCTTGGCCGTCCTGGCAGAATTCGGAAAGTACCTTTTATAAAATTTCACCTGGAAGGCATCCCAAGTGATAGGGTCATCACCCTGCTGCAGGAGACGTCGGGCTCCTTGCCACCAATGTGATGCTTCCCCAATGAGCAGATAGGTAGAAAATTCAACACACTGCTCTTCAGGTACCAACTGCGCTTGCAGTGCTCGCTCCATAGCCTGAAACCAAGTATCAGCTTTAGTCGGATTGGCAGTTCCCTTGAACTTAGGTGGATTAACCTTTAAGAAGGTTGCCAGTGTCATCGGGCCCTGAGCTTCACTTCCTTCATTGCCATTATTGTTTATCTGTTGCCTGAGAGCCTCCGCAGTGGCCTGTATAGCAGCAGCCATGTTCTCCAATGCCACCATAAACTCTACCGGGTCATTTGGGTTGATTCCCAGTCCCTGAGCACCAGTACGACCTCTCTCATGACCTCGACCGCATCCATGAGGTGCCATCTGGCTCCTATAGACACCAAACAATTGATATCAAGTTGATCAGTCTCAATATCAAAAGTATAGTGCTTCAAAGTACCAAAGGTACACTCGTGAACTTCATGCTAGACATATCAGTCGGATACCCTAACTAGCACAGGCACAGACTCAGACTATGCATTGAAGCATAAGCAGTTCTATCCCTCAGGCTTACGACGATGAAATGCTCTGATACCATCATGTAACACCCTAATATTCAAATCCTTATGCTCGAGTCATAAGTCAATGATAATAAGGTGGTATAACTCACAAGGTGGATTATAATACGTAATCCAATATATATATATATATTGAAAAGAAATATTAAACGAGAAGCCTGAAAAAGAGTAAAAATAAAATCGTGAAGTCGTATCACTCACGTATCGACAACTAAAAGATAAAGCGTGAAGTCGAAAGCGATATAAAGATAAAGGCATTAAGGAGAATAAGAGAAGGACAGTATATAGATATATAACATAAGTACATAGCCACTAGTCGCGACCCGCGAAGTTTAGGCCGGCTAGGGTATGGTATGAAAGTAGTTGACAATAGTATTTCCTAATCTCTCCCAAACGAAACATAAGAGTCTCTATAGGAAAGTTCAAAAGAGTTAAATAATAATATAAGCTTTTCAAAATACATGTGGAGAGATTCTAAGCAAAATATAAAGTAGAGAATATAAAGATCTTCGCCGTCTCTCAAATGAACTACAGCTCACTTCTGAGTACCTGGACCTGTATCTGAAAAACAAGAGATATATACGAAATGAGAACCCCTGACCCATGGGTTCCCAATACGGTAAAAGTGCCAAATAAATACAATGCATTGTAATAAAAAATCACTAAGCATCCTAAACTTCCTTTCACCAAATATTCATCATATGTTCTCGCTAATCCATAAATAGGCAATTGTCATAAGAGAATACTAAATCTTATTCATATTCCTCATGCTTCCCAACTTTCTAACTCTCCGACGATTCAAAATCAAAATTATAAACGAAACCATCTCCAGCTATTCTATCTCAGCAATTCTATATCGTTACCTCATATCCTCACCTGGAGCAAGTGAAATCACTTCACTGTGTCTACCCAGGGAGCTCAAATTATCTCATTATCAACCTGGAGCAGTGAAATCATTTCACTGTGTCTACCCAGGGAACTCAAATTAACTCATTCTCTACCAGGAGCAAGTGAAATCACTATACTGCGTCTACCCAGGGAGCTCAATTACCTCATTCAATAATCATCATCATTATTCAATTATGTCATCAACTCATCTCATCAAGAACAGCCCTCAGTGTCCACCGACACTAGCATGAGGGACCTCTCAGTTGTACAAACACAAGTAATACAGACAAGTAATACACAATTAAAGTACAAGTAGAACAAGTAGCACAAAATCAGGTAACATAACATATATGATATAGCAATCCAAAACAAATAGGCAAACCCAAAATTCAAACATATGCAAATGATGTATGTCTGCCATATGGCTGATGAGTCTCATCTATCGGTTATAAAGCCAACCCGACAAGTCCTGGTAGCTAACCATTAGACTGCCACTCTGTCGTGAATCCCCAACTCGAGTTATTCACAATCATAATCATAATCACACAATACACACACTGGTGTTTATTCACAGAGGTGAGCTTATCTGGAACTTTCACAGTGTCCGGCCACTCTTACGACGTAGGGTCAGCAGAATCTCAGATCTCAACCTAGAGCAAGTGGAGCTGACCCACTGCATCTACCCAAGAAAATCCAAGACTCGGATAGTTTCAACCTCAAATCATACTCGACTGGGAGCAAGTGGGGGCTAACCACTGCATCGACCTTGGGAGTCTCAAAACCAAACCCGGAGCAAGTGGATCAATGCCACTGCATCTACCCAAGCAAATATATCTCACCACATCTCGGAGCAAGTGGATCAATGTCACTGCATCTACTTAGGCAGGTATATCTCACCATATCCCGGAGCAAGTGGATCAATACCACTACATCTTCCCAGGCAGGTATATCTCACCACATCCCAGAGTGGCATCTACCCAGGCAGGTATATCTCACCATATCCTAGAGCAAGAGGCAGGTATATCTCACCCCATCCTGGAGCAAGTGGATCAATGCCACTGCATCTTCCCAGGCAGGTATATCTCACCACATCCTAGAGCAAGTGGATCAATGCCACTACATCTACCCAGGCAGGTATATCTCACCATATCCCGAAGAAAGTGGGGTGGAACCACAACCCTTGTCTCTACCCGGGGAGCCTCTATTCTAACCAATCTGGAGCAAGTGGGGCACAACCACAACCCTTGTATCTACCAAGGAGGTACGTTCTCATATGCCTAGGAGGAACCAAGGAGGGGATGCTAACCTCCCACCATCTCGCTGGGGGCGATTTTACAATACCAGGAGGAACAGGGAAGGGGATCCTCACCTTCCTTCATCTCTCTAGGGTCGCACTTTCGAGAAAGAGAGCTCAAGATAAAACAATCATTCAAAGCCATATTTTCATTTCCATCCATAAATTAATATTTATCATAGCCATCCGGCTCATAACATCACCCATAACCAGCCAATAATCATTATTAAATATAGCCCTTCGGCTCACGGCATACACCGCACTTCCATCATCATCCTCAGTAACTCATATAATCATCATTACTCATCATTCATCATTGATTCTCACTTTACTTCATCCACAAGTTACCACATGTCCTAGCTTCTTTTCATTACTAGGAATACTAAAGTAACTAAAGTATTTAGGACATAAAGGATGAGAATGGAGGCTTAGAAGTCTGAAATTCGGCTTTGAAAACTCAAAATCAGCTTTGGGGTGAAAATGGGGTCACGCGTGCGCATCGCTCACGCGCACGCATGGAAAGCAGAAAAATTATAGTGACGTGTGCGCATCGCCCATGCAAATGCATGGGATGTAGAGAGGTGGAGTGACGTGTGCACATCGGCCACATGTACGCGTGGGTGCGTTTTGTGCTCCTCGCACAAAACCAGCACAATACCAGCGCAACTCTCTGGAATATCTACTGGGCACTTGCATCAATACATCGACGCATACACGTCGGCCCGACGCACGCGTAGGAGGGTAAAAATTGGGACTGACTCGTGTGCGTCGGCCACGCACGCGCGTGGAAGCACGATTTTTCAAAATTTTTACTAAGTTTAAAAGCTGCAGAATTACAGTTTCAAACCTCAATCTTTCGCCACACATAACTTCTTCTACAAAATTTCTTTTTCAATCATTTCTGAACCGTTGGAAAGATCGTTGAATAAACTTTCATAAAAATCTACCTTTGTAGAATTCCAAACTCCGTAGACTGAGTTACGGACCACCAAAGTTAGTTAAAAATAAGTTTTTATCCAAAAATAAAAATCACCAATTTTTCCAATGTTCACAAGCCAAATTTATTTCCACTCATCGAATTGACCACAACCCAACCACATTCACATAATTACACTCAACCAAAACCAAACCTATCTCATCTACACAATTTCACCCAAAACTATCAAATTCCACACCAAAATTCTTCAAACCATATTATTCAATGACCAAACCAATTATTCACACATTCATTATCTAAAATCCATCCAATCTCTTATATCATCACACAATACACACATCACTTACCTTCCTTACCTCTTTCCGGCCTCTGTCCCAAGATTCACGGCCTCCGGCCCAAATTCATAATTTAAATGCATATTCCACAAACCAATATTCATTATCCAATTTATCAAATCTTCAACACACCAAACATGAAAAATTCACACAATTCTCAACCCAAATCATTAATTTGCATTACATATCAACTATGCATATTAGTACCAACTATTCACCCAATCCAAACTTTTCCTAGGGGCATCTAGCCTAGGAATTCTCATCACACCACACGGTATTTAAATGAAACTTAAATCGTAACTCTTGTAGCCAAAATAATTGAGCTTCTTCTTGAGAGTCTCCATCAACCCTTAGCTCCAAGCCTCACCAAAGCTCCACAAGCAACACCAACCTCCCAATTATGCACCAAAATCACCAAATACACTAACATAACCAATTTCACATATATACATTAACCTAGGGTTCATGAAAATGATAAATCACAAGGATTGGAGGATTTCTTTCCTTAACTCACGAAATTTTGTGATGAATATCACCAATGGCTCATACTAGAACACCCCTAAACAACTAAAATCACAAGATTTCCTCAAAACCCAAACCAAATTCGAAATATAAGAGGAATATCAAAATTGGGTAGAGGAAAGTGAAATACTCACCACAAAACTTAGATAGACTCGAAGAGGAGGAGAAGAGCGACGTGTGGCCACAAACGGCTTGTCAATCGGAGCTCCGTAGCTCAAGTTATGGTGATTTGAAGATCAAAGAGAGTTAGGGTTTCTCTCTTCCCATCTCTCTCTTTTCATTTCAGCAACAAACCCACTAAATGAGGATTGTGGTGGCTGAATGGGTTTAAGTTAAGGCTTATATATAATGGGCTTGGGTCCACTTGGGCCCAATTCACTTGGTTTAGTCCGTTGGCCCAATTTTGTGCCAAAACCGTCAAGATTAGAGTTTTAAATTGCATTTTAAATATTCCTATCTTCCCAAATTATAAATTCTTATTTCTTAAAATTATTCACTTATAATTAATTTTCTCAGCCACAGTACCGGACAGATCGCAGCCGGTACTGCCGGTCAAATTTCTAGTACGCATTTTTATTCCGAAAACTATGTTTTCCGATTCAGAAAAATTTACTAAGTCCAAATATTATATTTAAATTATCAAGTTCCAATTTCTAGATTTTCTAACCATATTCGCTCCTATTTAATTTATTATTTAATTAATTACTGTTTGACCAAGTTTTACAGTTCTTACCTGACCCACAACTCAAACAAGCTAAACCCGATAATACCCGCAGGTTAACTCGAACCAAATTGACCACAGGGATTTGTAGAGCTCGATGCTACAGTCACGTGATCACAAACGGTGCAGAAATTGGAGCTCCAGATTGAAAGTTATTGGGAATTGAAATTTGAGTGAGGGTTTTAGGTTTCCTCCATGTTCTTCCCCCTTCCCAGCATTATTTCTTGTGTTTGGGAAGTGATAAAACACTATTTTATAGTTTATCTTATGCTCAATTGAGTGGTTTATATCAATTCTTGACTCACTTATTCATACTAATTGCATAGTTTTATATTTTCCTTCCTAATCTTGTGCTATGATTGAAAACATGTTTCCTGGACCTTTAAATTACCAAATATTAATTCTCTCTTCTATAGCATTTGATGCCTTGATATGTGTGTTAAGTGTTTTCAAGGTTTATAGGGCAAGAATGGCTTGGAGGATGGAAAGGAAGCATGCAAAACTGGAAGGAATACAAGAAGCTGAAGGAACTGCTAAAGCTGTCCAGTCTGACCTCTTTGCACATAAAATGGTCATAACTTGAGCTACAGAGGTCCAAATGATGCGGTTCCAGTTGCGTTGGAAAGCTAACATCCGGGGCTTCACAAAGATATATAATTTTTCATAGCTTCCCCGAAGCCAGGCAACGCGCACGCGTGGGTCACGCGGACGCGTGACCTGGCAAAAATCCAATCCACACTAACGCGTGGACGACGCTTCCGCGTGACTTTGCAGTGACTTGTACGAACCAGAAATCACTGGGGACGATTTCTAGGCTATTTTTGACCCAGTTTTTGGCCCAGAAAATATAGATTAGAGGCTATAAAGTGGGAAAATCAATCCATACATGAAAACAACATAGAGAACATTCATAATTCACAATTTTAGGTTTTAGATGTAGTTTTAGAGAGAGAGAGAGAGGCTCTCTCCTCTCTCTTAGGTTTTAGAATTAGAATTTCTTTTACTTTATAGTTATTACTCTATTCCAGGTTCAATATTCCTTTAATCTATGTTTCTCTTTTACTTTTAGTTACTCTAATGCTTTTACTTGTTAATTACTTATGTAGCCAAATTGGCTTATGAATCTTTCCATGTTAGATTTGAATATTCTCTTTAATATAATTTGATGTATTTCAGATTTATGATTGGTCTCTTATATTTATGATGCTTTCAATTTAATTTAGATTTTTCTCCTTTTGGTTTTGGTTAAGTAATTGGTAACACTTGAGTTATCAGACTCAGCAGTTGATTGAAAATTGGAATTCTCGCTGATTGATTTGGATCGCTCTAAAGCTAGTCTTTCCACAAGAGTTGACTAGGACTTGAGGATCAAATTAATTGGTCCACTTGACTTTCCTTTATTTAGTAAGGGTTAACTAAGTGGGAGCGATAAACAATTCTCATCACACCTGATAAGGATAATTAGGATGGAATTTCCAGTTCTTATACCTTGCCAAGAGTTTTCTTTATAATTATTAATTTATTTTTCTTGCCATTTAAATTACTTATTTTCTATTTCAAAAACCCAAAAATACACCTTTTTCCATAACCAATAATAAATCATACCTCCCTACAATTCCTTGAGAAGACGACCCGAGGTTTGAATACTTCGGTTATAAATTTTATTGGGTTTTGTTACTTGTGACAAACAATGATTTT
>NC_029794.2:93371015-93392516 GCF_000816755.2 Arachis ipaensis
GAACACATTTCCGGCAAGCACAGTGCTGACATGGCCACTGCGTTTTGATGACATGGCAAATACCCTTCCCCACCCTAATTCTTCTCCTTCTCCTTCCCCCTCCCCAACGCACTCCCCCCTTCCCCTTCCTGAATGCATTCTCCCCCCTCCCCAACCCTAATCCTTCCCTCCCCCTCCCTAATCCTAATCCTAATCCCCTTCCCTTACCCCTTTTAATAAATTCATCAATTTCCGCTAACCTTTTAAAATGATTTGCAGATTCCATTTAGCATTTCAGATTAAAACCATATATATTGAATAATTTTGTGATTTGGCATTTCACATTCCAAAATCAAACACTTTTTCCTCATTCAATTCTCAACGATGTTAACAATTCAATCAAGGAGAAAATCACACGATTTGGCAAAAGGAAGAAGAAGGAATGGTGAATGAAAGATGATTTTAACAATTTTTTTTTAAAAAGAACAAAACCAGCAAATTCGTGAGAAGGAGAGAAGAGAATCTAAAGCAGGACGGCGAATGAAGCGGTTCCGAATGGCAAGAGAGGTGGCAGTGTAAAGAGTAACGAGAACCACGGGAGGGAGCTACTTGCGAGAGAGGAAGCAGTGCCAGAAGTGAGACCTCGTTTTCGATACACGGAAGAATGAGAAAGGGGACGGGGGCTAGTAGCAAGCACATACAAGTAGTGAAGGCGACAGCAGTGAAGACGAAGGGGAGAGAGAGTTGAGAGTGTGAGACACTGTGTTGGGAAGGGGATTAGAATTCAAAGGGGTAAAGGAAGGGGATTAGGGTTCAGAAAGGGGGATTTTGGATTGAGAAGGGGGGAAGTACATTGGAGATGGGGGATTAGAATTAGGGAGGGGGAGGGAAGGATTAGGGTTGGGGAGGGGGGAGAATGCATTCAAGAAGGGGAAGGGGGGAGTGCGTTAGGGAGGGGGAAGGAGAAGGAGAAGAATTAGGGTGGGGAAGGGTTTTTACCATGTCATCAAAACGTAGTGCCCATGTCAGCACCGTGATTGCCAGAAATGTGCTTTGGTGAACTCGTGGGTACGCTTGTCAAATTTTAAAATCTTTTAAGGACCATTTTGTCAATAACAATAGTGAGGTACCAAAATGTCAGCGTTTGAATCTTTCGAGTACTGATTTGGTCATTACCTCTTATTTTTATTTTTGTTTTTTTTTTTATTTTTATTAGCTACTATGAGTTCTCACCCCATCGCTTTGAGTTTAGTTCTAATGTTGTTGAAAGGAATGGAAGCTATAACAGGAACATGCATCAAGGTCGAAATAATCACAGATGGAAGGAGCCACGAGGATCTAATCAACCCTTTCGGCAATAACATCTTCCAAGATACCATGGACAACGACCATCTTACAATGCATGCCAAGACAACAGTTATGGCGGACCCCTTCGTGACAAACCACCTCCACCAAATTACTATGGTCAAGAGCCATTCCGAGGTGTATACCAAGATGATAGATATGGTGGACCCCCTTGTAGTTACCAGCAAGCTCCATCATATGCCAATGAACCACCTCCTCAACATAGCTTTGAACCACCATACTCACAAGCCACCTACAACCATTCACCTCTATATGACCCCAAACCTTATCCACCCCAATTCCAATCCAATTACTCCCAAGAACCACTACCTCCATATGCACCATGTCCATATCTATCAACCCAAGAATCACAGGCTCGCCTCAAGGAAACAGTAGATCAAATTCATGCAACCCTTCATCAACTGGAGCAAGCAATAAATCGATTACCTTCCAACGTTCGGGCACTCAAGGAACTCCCATGACTTCATGTGGAGAATCTAATGAAGAACGTAGCATGAAGGAGACACTAGAAACTCCGGTGGACAGTAAGGAGCATGACTTTGTACTGGAACAAGTAGAGGAAGCCAGAATTATCAAAGAAGAAGAAGTGGTTGAAGACTTAGGAGATGCGGAATGTCCATGGGAAAGCCCAGTCATAGAGCCCCCTTCTAAGGAGTTTAAATAATTTGTTGAGGAGGGTGTACAACCTCCAAGGCATATCATGGTTGAAGACTTTGAAGGGGATGATCAAGAGATAGAATCAATCATTGATGAATTCTTATCTACATTTGAATCCTCTCCCATTGGACTTGACATGGAGATTAAAGAAGAAGAAGCACAACCTCCCATGCCCTTGGTGAATAATGAAGAAGAGATCGAATTGGAAGAAAGCTACCAGGAGGAAGAGGTTGATATTGAAGAAGCTTGCAAAGAGGTGGAAGTTGTCAAAGAGGAGCCCAAGGGAATGGAGCTGGAGATCACCTTGCCAAGGTTGTTGGAGTCCTCTCCCCCAAAGCCATCACCATCCATCCCTTCATTCAAGTGGGTAAATCTCTCATCTCTAAGCTTAATTAGCCCACTTGAATATGCTTTGCTTGAGACGGATGGGCAACTTAGAGCTCTTTGTGGCTATAAGAGTAAGAGGGAGATGGTTAGTGGTTGGCAACACAATCCTAGGTTCATTATGGTAGGAAGCTCACGGCTGAAGTATCATGGTTGGAAGAATACTAAATTGTATGGGTCTAGGAAGCTATTTGGATGCCTCAGTGAGAATTTAAATTGCTTACCACCCGAATGGAACAAAGATGGTCAACAAGAAGACGGGTGCAAAAGCAAGGTTTGGGACCCCGGAATTCATTCTGGCAATCAACACTCTTGGGGCCTTGTCACTTGCTTTAACTTGCTTGAAGGATTTATGCAACTAGTGTGGGATCCTGGAGGATATTGGAATTACAAACACTGGTGGGGATTCTTGGATGAGTTCAAGCACAAGCCACCATAACAGGGAGCTCATCAAATGTCTAACTTAAGGACTTTAACTAAAAGTGCTAGGTGGGAGACAACCCATCATGGTATAATCGTTCAGTTTTAGTCTTAGTTTTTTTTACTTTATTCTATTTTTATTTTTGTTAATGACTATTCTCATAATCTCTGCATATAGGTGCATATAGCCTGCATTTGCATTTGCATACTACATAAAAAAAATGCGCGCAACGCGTAAGCATCGCTTTCGCGTCCGCGTCCGCGTCATAGGTGCGTTCTGAAGAAAAGAAAATTGAACAGAAAGTCACGCGAGAGCGTGGCTGGAGGCGTGCCTTAGGCACAAATATGCCCATATGACCGCGTTGCTGACGCGTCCGCGTCATGTTGAAAAATAGTCTTCCCACGCGTCCACGTCACCCACGCGACCGCGTGGCCCTGCAAAATCGACGTAAAGAGGTGTATGGCAGAAAGTTATGATGGAGTGGGGCTGGAATGATGCTAGAAGCACAAGCCCTATCACACGAATGCGTGCCCCACGCGTCTGCATCATTTTTAAAATATGGCCATTCACGCGATCGCGTCACCCACGCGAACGCGTCACCCAGATTTTTGGCAAAACGCGTATAAAACAGAGAGTTGTGCGTACGCGAGGCTGCACTCGCGCCAATAGCACAAATCAGGCCACGCGATCGCGTGACCCACGCGTTTGCGTCACTTTAACATAGCGCTAATCACGCGGACGCGTGACCCACGTGTCCGTGTCGCATGTGATGCACAGTTTATCTAGATCAGCGTCAGAATTCCTATCTTTTCTTCTCCAATCCTACTTATCTTTCTATTATCATTCTTTCTTCTTCTATCTTTTCTTATTCTTTCTTCTTCCTTTCTTACTTTCTTCTTCTTCATCTCTTTACCTTCTCATCACTCTTCACTTCCATTCTATTTTATTTAATTTATTTGAATACTTTCATTCATTGCATTTTAACTATATGCATGTTTTTATTTTCTTTTCTGTGTTTATTATTTTTCTATTGGTGGTAAATGTTCTTATTCCACTGTTGCATTTCTATTGCTTTCTTTTGGTGCTTAGTGAGTTGTTTTCCACTATTGGGTATTATTATTCATAAGTCAATGCTAATCTTTTATGATACTTGTATTCCATTTGCATTGCTATGCACTTACACTATCTTTCATTACCAAATCTCTCTTCCCCATTGTTGCAAATTTTGCACCATTGATTTGCCATGTGCTTCTATTTTTTCTCACTTGCATGTTGAAGCTACCATGTAATTGAGACCCCATTATTTGGCATTAACCCACCCATACTTTATTTATTTTCTTCTCTTTATTCCTGGGTTGCTTTTTCTTCTTTTTCCTCTTCTTTCAGGATGGCCACCGAGGAAGGAAAACAAAAAACGTTTACATGGGGCAACAGACAAGTCCATCTGCACAATTTTTGGAGAAAAGCATCAGTTGTAGCAACCCGTCCACTTGTACATCTCTGCATGCACCGAGGACGGTGCAATCTTTAAGTGTGGAGAGGTCAAAACCGACTTCTATGGGTTAGTTACTCTTCTATCTCAATATCAATGGTTTATTTTCCTTGTTAGTTGTTGTATTTGCATGTTTGATTGCATATTTGTTTGTTACATTTTGTGCATATTTTACCAACTACTTGGTTGAAGTAATATTTACTTTTTCAAGAAAATTTTTAGAGTATTTTACTAATTTGAATAAAATTTTTTGTTAAACTTGTTTGAAGAAATTTTATTTTGGAACATAGTTTAGAGCTCGAACACATAAAACCAGTGAGATTTTGAGCCTATTTGATTGGTTGCATTTTATCAACCAATATTTTATTTTTGGTGTGTGTTTTTCTCTCTAAAATTGTGATCTTTGTCTTGCTTAATTCTATATTTCCATAGTTTGATGTATGCATGCACTTATATGATTGAGGCCTTGTTTCACTAAGCTTACATACCCATATGGCCTTACCCCTTCATTATCCCTTGCAAACCAATTTGAGCCTATTTTACTCCATTTGTTCTTTACTTTAGCACATCATTAACTCTAAGCAAAAAACAATAATATCTTTAATTTGAATCCTTGGTTAGCTTAGAATAGTGAGAGTGCTTATGATTTAAGTGTGGGAAATTGGGTTTGGAAACATTTGGTTTGAGAATTGAGTATGTTAGAATTTTCTGAAAATGTGAAAGTAATGTTTAGGACATGTTCATGCATTCAATAATTTAATCATATGCATTGAGAAAAAACAAAAGAAAAAAAATAATATAGATATAAATAAAAATAAAAAAAAGAAAAAAAGAAAAAAAAAGGGGAAAAGAAAAAAAAAGAGAAAAAGAAAAGAAAAAGAGCAAATAAGTAAAAAGGGGACAAAATGCCCTAAAGTAAATGGTGAAAGCAATGCATATATACTATACTCGAAATTAGGATGCATGAATATGTGAAAAACATGGTTAATGGATAGTTAGATGTGGTATTATGATTACATGGATTGTCTAAAGTTAGGTGGAAAGTTTAAGTTAATTAAGGATTCAGATTTTAGTCCACTTGGCCAAATACAATCCTACATTGACTCTAACCCCATTACAACCCTTAAAAGACCTCTTGATATGTGTATTTGTGCATCAGATTTGTGTTGATTGGTAGAAGAAAAGTAAGCCTTAGAAAGCAAGGTTAGTAGAGAATTGAGAGAGTCGAACCTTAAACACTTGAGTGATTAGAGTGTATACACTTCCGGTGAGGGTTCGATGCCCGATTCTTTGTTCACGGTTTTCATGAGCTATCTTCTTCCTGCAAGTCTATTTGTACTTCATTTTTATGATTTGAATTAGTGAAATCCAGTTCATATTTGTTCTTGAAAGATTTGTTTACTTTTAACCAAGTAGGTAGAAACATTTTGCATATAGTGTATTCATATAGATAGGTTGCATTTCATAAGTTTTACCATTCCCCTTCACTCCTTTATAGCTTCTCTTGAGCTTAGCATGAGGACATGCTAATGTTTAAGTGTGGGAAGATTGATAAACCACTATTTTATGGTTTATCTTATGCTCAATTGAGTGGTTTATATCAATTCTTGACTCACTTATTCATACTAATTGCATAGTTTTACATTTTCCTTTCTAATCTTATGCTATGATTGAAAATATGTTTCCTGTACCTTTAAATTACCAAATATTAATTCTCCCTTTATACCACTCGATGCCTTGATATGTGTGTTAAGTGTTTTCAAGGTTTATAGGACAGGAATGGCTTGGAGGATGGAAAGGAAGCATGCAAAACTGGAAGGAATACAAGAAGCTGAAGGAACTGCTAAAGCTGTCCAGCTTGACCTCTTCGCACTAAAATGGTCATAACTTGCGCTACAGAGATCCAAAAGATGCGGTTCTAGTTGAGTTGGAAAGCTAACATCCGGGGCTTCACAACGATATATAATTTGTCATAGCTGCCCTGAAACCAGGTGACGCACACGCGTGGGTCACGCGGACGCGTGACTTGGCAAAAACCCAATCCACGCTAACTCGTGGATGACGCTTCCGCGTGACTTTGCAGCGACCTGTACGTACCAAAAATCACTGGGGCAATTTTTAGGCTATTTTTGACCCAGTTTTCGGCCCAGAAAACACAGATTAGAGGCTATAAAGTGGGGAATCAATCCATACATGAAAACAACATAGAGAACATTCATAATTCACAATTTTAGGTTTTAGATGTAGTTGTAGAGAGAGATGCTCTCTCCTCTCTCTTAGGTTTTAGAATTAGGATTTCTTTTACTTTATGGTTATTACTCCATTCCAGGTTCAATATTCCTTTAATCTATGTTTTTCTTTTACTTTTAGTTACTCTAATGCTTTTACTTGTTAATTACTTATGTTGCCAAATTGGCTTATGAATCTTTCCATGTTAGATTTGAATATTCTATTTAATATAATTTGAGGTATTTCAGATTTATGATTGGTCTCTTATATTTATGATTCTTTCAATTTAATTTAGATTTTTCTCCTTTTGGTTTTTGTTAAGTAATTGGTAACACTTGAGTTATCAGACTCAGCACTTGATTGAAAATTGGAATTCTCGCTGATTGATTTGGATCGCTCTAAAGCTAGTCTTTCCACAGGAGTTGACTAGGACTTGAGGATCAAATTAATTGGTCCACTTGACTTTCCTTTATTTAGTAAGGGTTAACTAAGTGGGAGCGATAAACAATTCTCATCACACCTGATAAGGATAACTAGGATGGGATTTCCAGTTTTTATCCCTTGTCAAGAGTTTTCTTTATAATTATTAATTTATTTTTCTTGCCATTTAAATTACTTGTTCTCTATTTCAAAAACCCAAAAAATACACCTTTTTCCATAACCAATAATAAATCATACCTCCCTGTAATTCCTTGAGAAGACGATCCGAGGTTTGAATACTTCGGTTATAAATTTTATTGGGTTTTGTTACTTGTGACAAACAATTTTTTTGTACGAAAGGATTCTTTGCTGGTTTAGAAACTATACTTACAATGCGATTATTTCTATAAAAAATTTTTACCAGCGAAGAATCCGATCATCAGGAAGCAAATGAGCTGAAGCTCATGAGTATTAATGAAATGGGTTGGGCCTTGGGCCCGTATTGGGCCCGGTTCGTCTAGTTCTGCCTGTTCGGCCCAATCTTGGGTCAAATTCTTTAAAATTAGTGTCAAAATTCTTATTTTAATTTTCTCTATCTCTTTAAACTATAAAATTCTATTTTCTAATTTGCTAGAAAATAATTAATTTATTTACTATTTATTTACTAATTTTTCAGGTTTTACACAAACCGATCAAAATAATGTTTGATATCCTATTGATATAATCCATAAATACTACAGAAGCATTAGTTAACTCAAAAGATATTGCATGATATTTATGATGACTATGTCTAGTTCTAAAAGCAGTCATTAGTATGTCTTATTATTTTTCTCTAATCTAATTATAACCAAATCTTAAATCTATTTTTAAGAAAATTGAGGCTCCTAAATACTAATCTAAAAAGTCATATATCTTGGGATATAATACTTATTCTTAATGGGGTGACCTTATCAATTGTTTATAATCTATACACAACCTTATTCTACCATCTTTTTTTTAACAAACAAAACTAGTGTATCCCAATAAGACACACTCAAACTAATAAATCTTTTAGTTAATAAATTCTCAAGTTGCTTCTTTAGATCAGTTAACTCTAAGGTAATGTTTGTTTTGAGGTACTGAGACGGAGACTGGAGGATTGTGACTCAACTTTATGTTTGTTGGCCTAGAGATTGGTACTAAAATTTCAGTCTCCGTCTTCAAAATTTCAGTATTTCAGTACTTCCAAAAAGTAGAAACACAGGGAACTAAAATTTTTAGAGACGAGGACAGAAACTTAAATAACAATTTATGTCAAAATACCCTCATTCTAATTAACTAATTCCTAATTTTCCCTTTTGACCAAATCAAATAATCAGGGTTGAGTTCTTCTAATATAATAATATTCTCAGACCCTAGAGCTCAAAGACACTGAAGCTGCTACCGCTGTCCATCGCTGCCAGCAAGACCACTACCTCGTCGCTATCGTCGAACTACCATGAGCAAGGTTAGTCGTCGTCACACATTCATCTTCATAGGCACGTTTTTTAGTTCATGTTATCCTCACGAAGCCTCTATTTCTCTTCTCTTCTCCTCCATATTCGCATTTTTTGTCGTCTCTTCTCGTCTCTTTCGCATTTGTGTGTTTTTGTTGCAGTTTTATATGAAGTTGTATGGAGTTATATGATTTTTTATTTAAAAGTTCTATTGATCTGCTTGTTGAAATTTTTGGTATATTTCAGTGTGTTCTGCAAATTATCTTCTATTTTGGTGTTTTCTGTTTTGTGTCTTGCATAATTTAAATTTGTGTTCTAATGAACTTAGTTTTGTGTGTTGATTTCTTGTTGAAACTAAAAGGTCTTATGCCCTTACTTGGTTACCTACTATACCTGAGATAGAGTCTAATATATATTATTATTTCTTGTTCATGGTTTTATAATTTTATTCAATGAGATAAGTTTAAGTAATGAATAACAGAGCTTGCGTAATTTTTAATAATATTGGACTGCAAACTTTGTTGGAATTGGATAAGGTGTGTGGTGCAGGAATTCAAATTTACCACCACTTAACCGGCAAGTGTACCGGGTCATCCAAGTAATACCTCAGGTGAGTGGGGTTGATAAACCACTATTTTATGGTTTATCTTGTACTCAATTGAGTGGATTTTATCAACTCTTTACCCACTTATTCATACAATTTGCATGAGTTTACATTCTCCTTCCTGATTTTGTGCTATGATTGAAAAACATGCTTCTTTGACCTTATATTTGCTAATATTAATCCTCTCTTATTACCATCAGATGCCTTGATATGTGTGTTAAGTGTTTTCAGAGATTACAGGGCAGGAATGGCTTGGAGGATGGAAAGGAAGCATGCAAAAGTGGAAGGAATACAGGAAACTGAAGGAACTGCTAAAGCTGTCCAGCCTGACCTCCTGGCACTCAAACGACCATAACTTAAGCTATAGAGGTCCAAAAGATGCGGTTCTAGTTGCGTTGAAAAGCTAACGTCCGGGGCTTTGCAATGATATATAATTTGTTATAGCTTCCTCAAAGCCAGGCGACGCAAACTCATGGATCACACGGACACGTGACCTGGCAAAACCCCAATCCACGCTAACGCGTGGACGACGCTTCCGCGTCACTTTCCCGTGAACACACAGATTAGAGGCTATAAAGTGGGAGAATGCATCCATTCACAACATGCTTTCACACACATAATTTTAGGATTTAGATGTAGTTTTTAGAGAGAGGTTCTCTCCTCTCTCTTAGGATTTAGGATTAGGATTCCTCTTAAAGGATTTAGGATTTCAACTTCTTCTCAGGTTCAATGTTCCTTTTATTTATTTTATCAATTTAGTTTATGAACTCTTTATGTTTAGATTGATTTTCTTTGCTTAATTCAATTTGAGGTATTTCAGATTTATGATTGCTCTCTTTTATTTTTGATATAAATAATTTGGATTTTTCCCTTTTGGCTTTAGTTGAGTCATTGGAGACACTTGAGTTATCAAACTCATTGTTAACTGAAAATTAGAATTCTTCAAGAATTAATTTGAGTTCCAATAACTCTAGCCTTTCCCAAGGAAAGACTAGGACCTGAGGAATCAAAATTAATTCATCCACTTAACTTACCTTCATAGTTAGAGGTTAACAAAGTGGGAGAAAAATCCAATTCTCATCACAATTGATAAGGATAACTAGGATAGGACTTCCAGTTCTTATACCTTGCCAAGAGATTTTATTATTGTTAATTTATTTTACTTGTAATTTAAATTACCTATTCCTTACTTTCAAAACCCCCAATTTATAAGACTCATAACCAATAATAAGAACACCTCCATGCAATTCTTTGAGAAGACGACCCGAGGTTAAATATTTCGGTTATCAATTTCAAAAGGGTTTGTTACTTATGACAACCAAAACATTTGTAAGAAAGGTTGATTGCTTGGTTTAGTAACTATACTTGCAACGAGAGTTTATTATAACTTCTAAACCATCAATCTTCAGTTCTTCAGGGGGTCGATCCTACGAGGATTGTCGGACTGAGCAAGCAATGATTGTCAAGTTGGACTTAGTCAGACGAATAAAAAAGGGGTTTGATGAGTGCAATTCGCATAAACACGAAATACGCAAGTAAAGAAAGCAATAAACAGGTTGATGTGAAAACAGTAAGAGAAAATAGTTAAGGTCTCGGAGATGTTTACTTTTTTGGATTAAAATGTCTTATCAACTATTTTAACAATGAATGGTTCATTCTATGGCAAAATTTAAATGTCTAAACCCTAATCTCTTAGTGATTTAGCCTCCTCTAACCTTCATTAATCGCCACTCTCGTGGTCACTTAATTCTGATTAGAGGGTGAAGTTCAGAAAACTAGTTTAGCACCATGAAAACCCTAATTACCCAAGACTAACAGGATTATATGTCACATATCCAAATTAGTTCATACAATTAGTGATTTAAGAGGAATTTGTTTTCAAGATGTAGTTCAAGCGAGACAACTTTCTCGAGAATCACAAGAACTCATGTAGAAAAGGGTCATACTCTCGTTCCACCCAGTTCATAAGTTAAGAATGAAAATATTCCTTAGAATTGAATCAAACATAAATTAAAATAGAAGAATAATAGTTCTAATCCATAGAAATAAAGAGCTCCTAACCTTAACCTGGAGGTTTAGTTGCTCACACTTACAGAGAAACTAGGATTATGAAAACGTGCAGAAGGAAGAAGCTCCTCGACCTAAGTAATCTTTTCCTCAAAATACTAACCTAATTTGAAACGAAAATAAATAGAACAATACATTCTAAACCTAAAAGATATTGTTTGTAAATAAAAATTACAAAAAAAATAAATTAAAGCTAATAAGTGCCACTTGAAAGCCCAAAGAGAGGGTGACTTCGGCCTGCTCCTCGCATTTAACACCAGATATGGGCGTGTAATGCCCCATGGGGAGTAGAATTGCACACGCCTGAGTCCCCTGCTGGCGCTAAACACCGATTCCAGGGAGGATGCTGCCAGTTTTCTTTTTTTTCATTCAAAACTCTGCCAAATTGCTCCGAATTTTATCTGAAATCATAAAAATACCAATACAACTTAAAGTAGCATCCAAAAGGGATTTTCGCACTAAAATCAAGTGAAACTAAATAAAATCCAACTGAAAACAACAAGAAAATGCTAAGAAAAGGGGTATAAAATGCTCACGCACCAGTGTGCTCAACTGCTCATACTCATAGTAGGTGCAAACTAAATTTAAATTAAAGTTTCATAGTAGGTGCATTTTGTATTCAAGTATACGTGGATTTGGATTTCATATTCGAGTTAACTCTTCGCCTATATAATAACTGAATTTGAACTTCTCTTTTCATTTTCTCAAGCAAAAAAAATGAGTAATATAAAATATTTGATTGTCACTTTTAAACAATTTATACTGTTATAGTAGCTAGCACAACAGAATTATGAAGGAAAGAAATATGTATTATTAACCATAACTTTCTTATCTTTATTACTACTTTTTAGTATTTACACAAATAAATTGCTCATCACTCAAAATTTGTTATCATGATCTGAATGCTCTTCTTTAACTTATGAAAACTTCTCTTTTTGGTGCTAGAGTTAGTGAAATTTGACAAAAGACATCGAATGATTATATCTAATTTATATTTTGATTTGATTAAATTGAATATTTATGCTTATTTTGCATGAAATGATTTTGTTAGGAAGGAATGGAGTGGTCGGAGATTATTAAACAATGTGTTTCTTTTTATGAAATGATGATATTGAAGCATGATAATTTGATATTGAACTTTGTTCTTACATTATTTGTGTACTTTAGGAATAGAAGTAGCGGGGAAATGTCATTAGACGGAAGAATGAATAATAGAATTAAACGTAATGCTTTAGAGCGTATTATTGGCGAGGGTGATAGGAATTGTATTTGGGAGTTGATAATGAACACAAATGTCTTTGCTAATTTGTGCAGGTTGCTTCAAGCCCAAGGAGGACTTCGGGAGGATGGTCAAGTAAGTTTGCTAGAGCAAGTTGCAACTTTTTTAATTATCTTAATGCATCACAAGAAAAATCATTGTCTGCAAGTTAGATTTTGTAGGTCTGAAAAAATAGTTAGTAAGTATTTCAATAAGGTTTTAAAAGCTGTTATACATATGCAAAACTTGTTATTCGCCAAGGTCTCACCAGTTGAAGAGGATTGCATAGACTCAACATGGAGAAAGTTTAAGGTAAACCTAAATGGATTATGTGTGTAATTTGTTTTAATCCTGGAAGGATTGTCTATGTAAAATTCGTCATTTTTTGTGGATTATAAGGTTACTTGGGAGTATTAGACGACACTTATATAGAGGTGACAGTTCTCGAGTCTGACAAGTTAAGATATCAAACAAGGAAGGATAAAATATGTACCAATGTCCTAGGAGTGTGTAACCAAGATATGAACTTTGTTTACGTACTTAGTGGATGGGAGTGATCGGCATCTGATTCAAGAATACTTCGAGATGCAATCACTCATGGTAATAGTCTCAAGATACCTCATGGTAATATCTAATTTATAAGTCATAAGTTAGATTTTGACATTAAGCTTGATTGCACAGTAGTAGAGCTTATGTTATTTGTATATAATGTTTATAGGTAATTACTATTTAATGGATACAGGTTATACAAATGGTCCTGGGTTCCTAGCACCATATAGAGACACTCGCTATCATGTTAGAAAGTGGGCTCAAGGAGCACGTGCACCTTGCGACTACCAGGAGTATTTTAATTGGAAGCATTCTTTTGCTAGGAATGTCATAGAGCGATGCTTTGGGTTACTTAAGGAGAGATGATCAATTTTAAGAAGTCCTAGCTTTTACCCTATGAAAACACAAAATTGGATCATAATTTCTTGTTGTCTGTTGTAAAATTTAATTCGGAAGAACATAGATATGGATCCGGAAGAGCAAACTAGCTTCTTAGATGAATTTCTGCCCGTTGGAGAGGAAGCACCAGATAAGTTGATTGATGTTGTTAAAAATACGAATGAGTGAACACAATGGCGTGACAACATTGCAATTGAGATGTACGAAGAGTGGTGAACTAGTCGTACGGAATAGGAATAGCTTATAGGTCCAACTTGAATCTCCTTGTTTAATTTGGCATGACACTTGTAATGTAATAGCTAAATTTGTGTTTGCAAGACTTTCTATTGTGTTGCTGGACTCATTGTCATTGAAATTTATAAATGGTTGGTGTAAGAGTTGTTTGTAAGTTTTTCATAATTATTAATATGACTTATTATTGCATTGTTTGATGTAATTTGTTAGTCTTCTATTTTCATAAGTGATGTTTGATTTTACTGGATTGTAAAACTTATTGCATGTTACATTTCTTCTTAGGTGACAATGGACAAACGCACGTAGACTAATGAAGAAACTGAAGCGTTTGTTGGTTTCATGGAGGAGTGTGCTGTTGACGGTTTGAAAGCTAATTGTAGACAATTCAGACCAGAAACTTTTGAAAAGTTACCTTTGAAGATGTTGGAAGCATTCCCAACTTGTACGCTAACTGCCAAGCATTGCAAGAATAAGCATAAGCGACTGAAGGAGAAGTATCAATATGCCTCTGAGATGCTGGCATGTAGTGGATTTGGGTGAAATTCTGATAAATGGTGTGTGCATGTTGACAGTAGAGACATTCTTGATGCGTGGATGAAGGTCGTTAACAAACTTACTTGAAATTAATTGGTTTGTGACTTTAGAATATGTATACTAACTTCTGTAAGTTTAATCAGAGGCACACCTGACCAAATTCTATACTCCTAGTAAGCATTCCCTTTGTTCCACTGATTAGAGGGTATATTCGAAAAGGATCGAGCCACGGGTGCAGGTGCAGTCAGTGGTTTTGACGCACAGGACCAAGTTCAAGAGGAGGAGGAAGATCATAGTCTAAGTTTAGACAATTTTGGAATGTAAGAAAATGTAAGTTTTCATGAAGGGCAAGGAGTAGGTTCACACTCTGATGCTGGTGTAGCTAGCAGAAGGTATTCAGAAAAAAAGTAAAAGCAAAATGATATTCTAGAGAGGATGGTTGAACAGAGGCAGTTTTCGACTGCTGCCCAAGGACAGAATGTCCAAGTTCTTGCCAATGTTATATCTGAGGTGAATGAGAAGTTCATGGTCAGTGAGAAGCTTTAACAGCTTGGATTTGATAATGATGAGGTGGTGCAGGTTGCGGCGAAGTTTGCTAATAATGCACAAATGGAGAATGTTTTCTAGGGTTTGAAAGATTCCCAGAAGAGTGATTATGTGCAATCTATTCTCAATTAGAATAAGTGGTTCTTGTTAAGGATTCTTGTTGAACATAGTTAGGATGATTTAGATATTTTTATGAATTCAAGAACTTATTAGGTGAAATGTGTTAATTCACAAGTTATTATTAGATTCTGACTTTTCAAATTATTGCTTCATAATTTTCAAGTTAATATTAGATACTAAATTTTCAAATTAATGCTTCTTGAATTTATATTGATGAGTTCAATATGCCAAATTCATAGTCTCCTACCATCTATGTTATTAGCAAGTTGTTATCCTGTCTATATTAATGCTTTGTATGGAATTATGACAATATACCATTTTACTTGGAAAACCTTGTTGAATCAGATTTTGCAGTTGTTTTGTTTGTAATTAGGTAAAGAATACAAGAATTTTCCAAAACAGCCAATCTAATTTCAAGAATTCAATGTCAACAAACCAGCCAATCTAATTCATTCATATACTTGCTTTTACAACATGTTTACAAATACAAACAAATGCTCCTACTCTGATTTAAAACCTAACACTATAACTTAATCTGTAGTTCCTTTTGCTTCCAAGAGTTTCTGTGATGCATAAGCTATGTATCCACTAGCTTTCTCACTTTTATATCGTTAGCTTTCTTGGATTTCTCACTGAAGTGCTCAATGAAGTTTGGATATCTCGGAAAAAATGATAGCATATGTACCAGATCTGTTCAGCAAAAGAGATTAAATAAATTTAACTTCAATTCTAATCCACAACAGCTTGAAGTTTGATTGTAGGATTTCAGTAAAGAGAATACAAAAGCATAATAGTTAAATAGAACACAAGTAAAAGAATTATAGTGTTCATAAAGAGCTTAGATATTTTAGTAAATAGAGATCTCACAATAGACTTTTTTATAGCTTCATCCCTGTCACAACAAAGAAACCAAAGAAGGATCGTATAATAAACAATTGAAAGATAAAAGTAGTATATGCATAACTAAGCTAATTCATTTTTTAGTTTTAATATTCAAATGCCATCTTATGCTTTGCATGTTAGGTTAGCATTCAATAGTATAGGAAAAATAATGATAAACGAATCATAGATAAAACACATAGCAAAATAAGTAACTAAAATCTGGTTTAACATATGAAAAAGGAAGGGCCAATCTGCATTCACAAAATAAGGGCCAAAAAAGGATGAAAACACATGAAACATGGTTTAATAGCAAGCAACTGACACCTGGCACACCACCATATACACTAAAGCAAGAGCAAACACCAAAATAGCAAACCAAGAAATGAGAACAAAAATCTCAACTTGACCATAATATCAGACTTGACCACAAACCCAGCCAGCAGTGCTTTGAGAATCATGCATTACGTTGAAAAGCAAACTGTGAGTGTAACATTTTGTCAGCTTTAAAATTGAGTTGATTAAATTCGATTTCAGCTAGCAAAATTGTAATGAAAGAAAATTATCTTCTTTTTTAGTTCTCAATGACATAATTGAAAATATTTGGCAGAGTAAAAGAATTGCAGGCAATAAGCATATCAACTACAAGCGATTTTGGTTCTTGAAAAACAATGAAAAACAGCAAACACATGACTAGGTTATGTGCTCCAAAATTTAATCACCATGTAACCATTTTCTCCCCTTAAATTTCAAACACCACAAACTTAAAAGCACTACTCACTATGGAAAATAACTTTTCAAATTGTGACTTTATGCAAAGTTAACAACAATGTTAACTATCTCATATCAGTGTCATCATCAAATCATCATAAATTTGGTGTAAAAAACATCGTAATCATCAACTTACATACCTTATTCAGAGTATATCCCCTGTTTTCAGCATCAATAGCAACCAATTTACTCTTATCTAGTATCCCCTACAACCAACAGAAGAAAGTGAGAGAGAGAAAAAGAGAGAGAGAGAGACAGAGAGAGATAGAGATCAAAAGTGTGAGAAAGACAGAGGGAGAGAACTGTATGCGAAGCAATGGAAAAAAGGTGGCAAGGCTTCCTCGTTGAAGGCAAACTCGACACCAAGCAGGAGAGTGACGCCGACGAAACGGGGTAAACTGACGGGAGACATTGGGGATTGAGAAAGGAGGAAGGGGAAATGGTTGTCTAGAGGATTGGGTGAGGGATTTTTTTTTTCTTTTACTTAGTAGGGATAATTTGATCATTTCATTTATTTTAGTCTCTGTATTTATTTTGAACTAAACAAAATATCGAGACATAATTAAGTTCTGTACATTTTACACTAAACACAATACTGAGACTTAATTAAATCTCTATCTCTCAGTTTCTGTCTCCCAGTCTTTGTCTCTCTTCCAAACGCTACCTAAAGGAATTTATATCCACTTTACTTTTTATTTGCCCTTTTTAAATGGTTTTCTAGGAATTTATTGGGTTTTTATGCTTTTACGGCATATCACCTAGGCGTTTAGCCATTTGCACGTTATGTATTAATTCTCCCAAATTCATATCACTTTATAGCTCATCCCTATTTATCATGATATCTGGTAAAGTCTCAAGTTATAGACTTTCGAGTTTGGTTTGTCCATTAGCCTGTTTTCTACGCTTGGGTCTAGTACAGAATAGTGCCCCAAACTCGAATGATCGTTGCATCTAGCAAATGATTTATTCGAGTTGTTTGCGTGCCCCAAGATCTTGCTTTTTAGTGCTCAAACCTTTTAGTTTCCTTTTTTGAAAAAAATAACATTTCAATTTATTAGCTTTAAAAGATTTGGCATGGATACCAAACAGTTTATTTAAAAACCACTTTTTTTATTTCAACTTCCCATCAATCAAATCATCTCCCATTTCCTTATAAAATTTCAGATGAAGTTCTCAAGACCCCTTCTAAGATCATTTCGGAGTACCTGATAATGATAGTCTATACAGCTTATTCCCCGTCATTCCTATGAGAGTTTGTGCTTTCTGAATCACTGAGGTGGTCTGATATCAGACTGATTGTAGGTTTACGATGTCTTTTTCACCGAGCTAGGAGAAAACATTATTTTTTTCTTCTTTTCAATAAAAAATTTTATGTCTTAATGTCGTAGCTGCTTCACAACTCCATTCCAATAGTTGGACAATCATTAGGGCTTTTGAAATAGATTGCCAACCACTCGACGTGCCGATTTCTGGTAACGTATTTTTTTACATGTTCAAGTTAATTATACCCAATATCATAGTGAACTGTGGTCATGGGTTTCTATCCTTTCATGCCCATTCGGGTTGCAAGGTTTTTGAAATTTATGAGAAATCATTCCCCAAGCTTAAATAAATGTATTTTAAAATAAAAGCCACCTTGGGCAACCGACCTTTCTTTCTTACCTTAGAAGGTGAGAAACGGTTTGATCTTTATTAGCATGCTGATTCTGAGTCACCAAAGATTCAACCCAACTAACTTTCCTAAGATGAAAAGGATGTCATGAATGTCTTTTTATGTTTGTGGGATGAAAATAATTTAAATTTCAAATTAGTTCTTAATAACGAATATGATGCCCGTCAACGCATTGGTAATTAGATATTTCAATTTTTTTATCATACCTTTAAAGAAATCCTCTTGTTTTCTATACATTAATATTTTTAATTTTATTTTATGATTTTGTAGTGGAAATGGCAGACGGGTTTACATCTTTAGTCAACGTAAGGCGTACAATCTTATTAGAGCCTGCACTCAAAGAAACATCCAAAGTCAACGAAGTTGATTCATCTGCCACTCCTATAGCAAATCATGTGGCATAAAACTTTGAAAGGGAGAAAACTCCCAAGTTTATTAATGTGGAGAACTCTCCTCCTCTTTCTCCCCAACACAGGAAAAGGAAGAACGAGAAAAAAGGGAGCTAAAGGGGGTGGCTTTTCTGGAAGTGTTCTTGCAAAGGATTACAATCCTTTAGTCTTTATTGACCAATATTCAATAAATATTAAAATAGAGAAGTTGGTTGAAGCCATTCAGGCTAATGATAGCATTGTTAGATTTCAAAGGATGCTGCTCCATACAACTATTTGCTGTAGAGACATCTAGCTGGAAAACTAATGAGATCCCAAATTTACGAGAATTAATTGATGAGAAAAATAAGAGTATTATCTCTATGTCTGATGAACATAAAAAATTGGATCAAAAAGTGAAGATCATTTGCAGAGATAAAAAACTTTAAGGAGACAAAGAAGACTCTCAATTCTAAAATTGAAAATTTAGAGAACGAAAAAGCAGACCCTAAAATATGGACTACTGAGCTAACGGCTTTGCTCAAGGCTACTGAGGAGAAACTGAATTCTTTGGAAGCTGAGAAAGCCCGCATCGAAAAGGTAGTCTTAGATGGTGTCTCTATGATTAAGAAGAATATGATTGATTAGTTCAAATTCGTGGCCCTATAGGCAGATGTCTCCGAGATTGGAGCTTATCGCTATGTTGAAGATCGAAAAGTTGTTGATTATCCTTAGATTTTATTTCTAAGTTATGTACTTTTTGAACTTCTTTGTATTTCTTTACATTATATGTAATTAAACATTTTACGCTTTTAGATCTCGTGTTAGCATTTACAATTTTTTAAGTAGGTGCTAGCTACTCAAGAAATTGCATATCATATATAAAGCCCTTGCTCGGGCACAGCCAGACTTTGACTTTGATTCCTTAGCGAAAGAACAATCCGAAGCCGATGGATGGTCGAGCTTCCGCCCTGCTTCTCTTCACCTCAGTCTTAGGAAGAGTAGGAGTTTTGCTTTCTCAGCCCTACGATAGGGCCCAAGCCTTCCAGTCTTCTAAATCGTAGAGCCAGTCTATGATGTTACAGGTGGAGAACGTATTTACTTTTCTGTATATTTGTTTTATAGAACAATAACTTGGAAATACTGAGTAAGTATTGCACTTATGAAAAATACAGCTTTATTTAAAATTTAAATGATTTGGGCCTCATTAAAAAACTTTATCTTATGGAAAAAAGAGTTCCCTTATAATAATTTTATGAATAGTACTTCCTCAAATTGACCGCATGCCAAGTTCTTGGGATTTTCTTCCCCAACAAAGTTTCTAACTTATCTGCCCCTTTTCTTAGTACTTCTTTTATAGAATGGTCCTTTCCAATTATAGCATCTTCACCATAAATTAATTGGAAGCGGTTAAGGTTATGAGCTCTACTGATTCCTATGGATTAATATAATTACTTTTCTACTTCAATTTGTGTATGATTCTATTCTATGATGCATTGTCGTTCTTCATCCTTGTGAATCTCGATTCTACATGAGTTCTTACGAGTCCTAACCCGGATAGTATTGAGCTACAGCTTGAGGATGCATAACGGGTTCCAACAGAATTATCTGGATTAATCGGGATATGTGACATAAAATCTCGTTAGTCAAGGGCAATTGAGGTTTCTGTGGCTCTAAGGGCTAGAATCATAAGAGCATCAATCTCTAATCCGGAAGATTCGACCATATATGTGCCGTTTTGAGTAGGATCACCAAAAGGATTGACATGTGCGCCCTTCACCCTCTCCCAGATTGATCTAGTCTGTTCGGATGTTTGGTCTGGACCTGAGGAGACTAATGACCACGACCCATGGCTTAATCACTTACAGCCTTGACATTGAAGGAATCATTCATCATTGAAGTAGAGAATATGATGTATTAATTTAGAAGAAGAAGCACCTCCGAAGCCTGAACTGACTGCTAATTACTGTCTTTATTGTGTTCATTTATCCCTTTTATTATTGTTTGTTTATGCGCCTACAACAATCAAAACTACCTCTCTATTCGCCTGACTAAGATCTGCAAGATAATCACAGCTTGCTCAATCCGGCAATCCTCGTGGGATTCGACCCTCACTCACCTAAGGTATTACTTAGACGACCCGGTGCACTTGCCAGTTCAGTTGTGCGAGTTTAAATTTTGCGCACCAAGTTTTTGGCGCCGTTGCTGGGGATTATTTGTGATTGACAAACTAACGGTTGTCTTGCTCCTTAGATCAGGTACCTTTTACTGTTCTTCTTTTGTGTCACTTAATTTCCTTTTTCGAAAAAAAAAACCTTTTCTATCTTCAATCATCTTTTTCTTTTGTTTGAGTCTTGTGTCAAGTCCTAAGTTTGGTGTCCTTTGGTTTTTGTTCTTTTCTTGAGTGTGTTTGAAAATTGGTCTTACTTTTCTTTCTTGGTCTTTGAATTGTTCTTGCTATTTTTCTTGTTTCATTTCAAAATTTTTAAGTTTGGTGTCTTTTGGTGTTTTTCTTTCAAGCTTTTCGAAAAATTGTGCCTTTGATCTTTAAAATCTTTAAGTTTGGTATCCCTTAGTGTTTGTCATTTTTAAAGTTCAAAAATTTAATATCTTTAATTTCAAAATTTTTAAATTTGGTGTCTTTCAGCGTTGTTCCTTTTTTAATTTTTTGAAATCTCTTTTATTTAAATTCAAAATTTTAAGTTTGGTGTCTTGGTTGGTAGTCTTGTTTTTCTTGTTTATCTTTTCTTTAAATTTTTATCTTATCTTTCCTTTATTTGATTTTCAAAATTTTGATATCTTATCTTTTTTTTTAATTTAATTTTCAAAATTTTAATATCTTGTTAGTTTCTCTTTCTTTTGAATTTTAACTTTTAAAATCTTTAAAACTTTAAAATTTTATCTTGTCCTTTCTCTATCTTTTGACCTTTTAAATTTTAAAAATCTTTAATTGACTTTCTATTTTCAAATTCCAAAACTTTTCAAAATCAAATCTTTTATTTTGAATTTTAAATCTTATCTTATCTTGTTTGAACTTTTTCTTTTCAAATTTAATTTTTAAAATCTTTAATTAACCCA
>NC_029794.2:93392602-93401372 GCF_000816755.2 Arachis ipaensis
TAATTTCAAAAATTTTTTAAATCAAATCTTTTATTTTATTTTCAAATATTTTTAGTTAGTTACTTGCTTTATCTTATTTTAATTTTAAAGGTTTAGTATCTTTTTTATTCTTCTCTCTCTTCTAATTTTCGAAAATCTTCTACCTCTTTCTCTCTCTTTAATTTTGAAAATCTTCTTCTCTTCCCTCTCTATTTTTGAAAACTTCTTTTTTTATATAAAAGACATTTTCTTTTCTTTTCTTCTTTATCTATCTCTCTAACAAAGGACCTCTATACTATGACATAGAGAATCTCTTCTTCTTCTTTTCTTGGTTTCTTTCTTCTTGTTTATGAATAGGAGTAGGGATAAAGAACCTCTCTTTGATCCGGATTCTGAACCTAAAAGGACTCTGAGAAAGCATCTGCAACAAGCTCAAGCAGTAGATCCATAAGGAATCTAACAGGAGCCCTAGAACAAGAAGCTGAAGAAACAACAATGGCAGCTAATCCAGACAATGGAGGTGACACAAGAAAGGTCCTAGGATCTTACACTGCACCCAATTCTGACTTCTATGGGTGCAGCATCTCCATTCCTGCCATTGGGGCAAACAACTTTGAGTTGAAGCCTTAACTGGTCACTCTGGTTCAACAGAACTGCCAGTTTCGTGGACTTCCACAAGAAGATCCAAATAAATTCCTATCTGACTTTCTGCAGATATGTGACACTGTCAAGACTAATGGAGTAAATCCCGAAGTATACAAGCTCATGCTCTTTCCTTTTGCTATAAGAGACAGAGCAAGGCTATGGCTGGATACTCAGCCTAAGGAAAGCCTAGATAGTTATGAGAAGGAGGTCAATGGATTCTTGACCAAGTTCTTTCCACCTCAAAAGCTGAGCAAGCTTAGGGTGAAAGCACAAACCTTCAGACAAAAAGAGGATGAATTCCTCTATGAAGCTTGGGAAAGATACAAGCAACTGGTCAAGAGGTGTCCTCCTGACATGATCTCAGATTGGACCACGTTAGACATATTCTACGATAGTCTATCTGAGATGTCCAAGATGGCATTGGACCACTCTGCAGGTGGATCCCTCCACTTAAAGAAAACGCTCAAAGAGGCACAAGAGCTTATTGACATGGTTGCTAGCAACCAATATATGTACACTTCTGAAAGGAATCCTGTGAATAATAGTGCTGCTCAGAAGAGAGGCGTCTTAGAGGTAAGCACCTTAGACGCCATATTAGCTCAAAACAAGCTCATGTCCTAACAGATCAACATGATCACTTAGTACTTGAGTGGGACGCAAAGTGGTGCACAAAATTGACTCCGCAATATTCGCACAGATAGTCTGGCAAGTGCACCGGGTCATCCAAGTAATACCTCAGGTGAGTGAGGGTCGATCCCACGGAGATTGTTGGCTTGAACAAGCAATGGCTATCTTGTAGATCTTAGTGAGCCGGATAGAAAATATAACTGTTGTGAAAAAGGCATAAAAACTGAATAAATAAAGTTACTGGATAGATGTGAAATTAGTGATGAGAGAACGGTTGAGGCTTCGGAGATACTTCCTCCTTCTGGATCAACTTTTCTCACTATCTACTTCAACTTCTGATGAATCATTCCATGGCAGGCTGCAAGTGACTAACGCTAGGTCAGTGGTCATTAATCTCCTCTGCTTCAGATCAAACGCCAGGTAAGTGGTCATCCAATCTGAACGGGGCTGAAGTTCCAGCAGTCCATTCCGTTGGTGATCCTACTCAAAGCGCCACAGACAAGGTGGGATCTTCTGGATCAGAGAATGCTACTCCATTGATTCTAGCCTATACCACAAAGTCCCTAATCGCCCTGCACCTCGGCTGAACTGATGTCTCCAAGTCCCCAACGAAGCCGTGGATTAGCCGTCTAAGAGATGTATAATCAAGCTTGTGGTTCAGTACTATCCCGTCAAGGACTCGCAAGAACCCATGTAGAATAGGGATGACGGTCAAGTTACACTCCCAATTCATTAGGATGAAGAACGAAGATACATCTTGGAATAGAATCAAGCATAGATTGAAATAGAACAATGATATTATTAATCCATAAGAATCAGCAGAGCTCCAAACCTTAACCTAGGAGGTTCGTGACTCATAGCTTACAATAATGTTCAAAAATATGGTATAAGGTAAAGTCTCTGATGAGACGCAGAAGCTGGTGAATTAAAAATTATTAAATGGTTACGTTGCAAGTATAGTTCTTAACTCACCGAAAATCTGCCTATCAATTTAGAAATATGACACAGAGAATTAAATTAAAAATTACTGGGAGTTTTAAGTCCCAGGTCGTCTCCCAACGAGTTGCAGAAAAGTGTGCTATTTTATTAATCAGATGTTCCAAGAAGTTGAGCTAAGTAAATTGGAATGTAAATTGAGGAAATTTAAATAATATGAATAAAAGCCTTGACTGAGAGTTGATTGGTTGGAATTTCTACTATTGATGGAGTGATTGTAAGATTAATTTATAATTAATGGTTGTTCTGTTTGGTTATCCTTTACTAGGTAAGGGAAAGTCAAACAAGTTAGAATGTCAGATCTGTTCACAAGTTGCAACCCACTTAGTTAAAAGGGATTGGCATTGGTGACAGGATAGCAATCCAACATTTAACCCAATTACAAATTTTTCTTCAATCCTTCCAACTCAAGAATTCCTTTTAATCAACTCCCCATCAAGTAAAGAAACTACTCACACATTGTAAATAATAAATCCATAGCATATGAAAGGGAATTAAAAGAAGACATGATTATTGGAATTGAAATTGAATTAAAAAGAAATAATCCTTACATTAAATAATCATAAAAGTATCTGAATGACAAAATTGAACAAAGCAAAGAACATGGAAGAATAAAAACCAAGTTAAGAAAACAAACTAGAATGATGAAGTCTTGATGAGGAAATAACTCTTCTCAATGTTCCAATGCTAAGACCAATTGAAAATTAAAATTCTAAAAACCTAGAGAGAAAAACCTAAGAGAGTAAAACTAGATCTAAAAACTGTCTCCGAATGAATGTGTTATTTGTTTCTGCATGTTCTCTGACTCTAGTCTGCTGTTCCGGGCCGAAAACTGGGCCGAAAACTGGGCCGAAATATGGTCCAAAATCGCCCCCAACGAATTCTGCAGATTATGCAGATCGCACATGTCACGCGATCGCGTCATCCATGCGGACGCGTCATTCGCGCTTTTCCTCGCCACGCATTCGCGTCGTCCACGCTACCGCGTCGCCAAAACTTTTCCAATCCGCGCAGCCACGTGAGCCATGTGGCCGCGTCGCTGAGATTTGCTCTCCTTCGCGCGGTCGCGTGAACCATGCGACCGCGTCACTTCTCGCTGGTTATCTCCTCAAATGCTTGTGTTACTTCCATTTTTGCTAGCTTCCTTTCCAATCTCCAACTCATTTATGCTTTGTAAAGTCTGAAACACTCAACACACAGATCACGGCATCGAATGGAATAAAGGAAAATTAAAAATAAATAATTAAAGTCTCTAGGAAGCAGTTTTCAAACATGTAATAAATTCAGGAAGGAAATCTAAATGCATGCTAATTTAATGAATAAGTGGGTAAGGATCATGATAAAACCACACAATTAAACACAATATAAACCATAAAATAGTGGTTTATCAACCTCCCCATACTTAAACATTAGCATGTCCTCATGCTTAATTGAAGGAGATAAGGAAATAAGTATGAACATGTAGAAACTCATGAAATGCAATGCAAACCTATATATATGTAAATAAGTGCAACTATATGATTCTTGTCCACTTGATCAAAAGTAAATAAGCTCTTCAAAACAATTACAAATCAAATTCCACTAATTTTATCATTACACAATAAAATGGATAAAAGTGCAAGAAGATAGCTCATGAAAGCAGGGAACTTGAAAATTCAAGTATTGGACCCTCACTGATAATGTATGTACGCTCTAATCTCTAGTGTATAGGGTGGTCACTCTATCCTTCTCTAATAATGCTTTCTAACTTTTGTTCTTCTCCTAACCAATCAACAATAGTTAATATACCAATGCAAACATCATGAGGTCTTTCCAAGGTTGTAATGGGGCTAAGGTATAGGTAGCGGTGTATATTTGGTCAAGTGAGCTAATAAATTGAATCTTTAATTAACCCAAGCTCTAACATAACTTGTATACACTTAATGTCATCTTTAAAGTTCACACCTAGCTACCCAGAATTTCCTTTTTCAATCCATACTCATGCATCAACTTATATTTTGGTTCTATTGTATGTGCACTGATCTTTGAATTCTGAATTTAACATTGGGGTAATTTTGTCCCCTTATTTATTGATTTTTTCATTTTTTTTAAAAAAGAAATAAATAAAGCTTATCAATGCACATAGATTTTTCATTCTTATATTTTCACATGAGTAGGTATCCAAATTCCCTTTAAATTTCTATGATTCATTCCCTTAACAACTTTTGTTCCCATAATTTCCCATACTTAACTGGCACACACACTTCTATCTTAAGCTAACCAAAGATTCAAATTGGGATATACAATTATTTTTTGGCTTAAAGTTAGTAATGTGGTAAAATATCGAATAAATGGGAATTAAAGGCTCAAAGTGGTTAACAAAGGTAATTGAAAAGGGTAGGCTTAATTTGGATGAGTGAGTTTAAACAAATAATGGCCTCAATCATGTGCAAGCATGCAAATATAATAACTATTGGACATATAAGATAAAACAAAATATAGATTACAATCGTAGAGAAGCAAACACACAAGAATGAAATAATTATGGTTAAATAATGTAACCATTCATAAAGGCTCAAATCTTTCACAGGTTGTGTGTTCTTTAACTCAAATATCATGTTCCAAATACAACTCAAGCAAATTTATCATAAGAATATTTTACTAAAAAATTAGTGAAATTCTGTTCCAAAAATAGATTTTTAAAAGAAACTTATTGTCTTTTCAATCAAGTAGAACATGCATGCAACTATCCTAACCTATGCAATTTACTCTATTCTATAAAGGAAAGAAAATCTAACTAAAATATCCTAATTATTGGTGCTAGAGAAGAGAAATTACCTCTGGAAGTCAGGTACTGACCGACCTCCCCACACTTAAGGCTTTGCACCGTCCTCGGTGCCATCTGTCAGGAACAGGGGTGGGCTGGTAGTAGTATCTCCACAGTCGGGGCCGTCATGGCTCCCTGTGCTGGTGAAGGAAGTGGAGTCTGGGGTGTCTGAGTCTCTGAAGTGTCCCTTGAGTAGCTCCTTGAGGTGTTTGAATCGGCACTCGTTACGGCGCTCTCTCATCTTTGCTTTCTGTTCTTGCCGATCCAACCGTTCGATTATCTGCCGGAGCAAGTTCTCAGTTGTAGATGCTTGTGGTGTCGAAGAAGGATTATCTTCAACTGGAGCAGTAGGAAGGCTTGTAGTGGCTGCTGAGAGTCTGAGGTATTTCCCGTTAGGGACATATTGATCATCCCGTGGAAGCATGACTTTGGTGTCCCTAGCTCTGTAGGAAACTCCAGCTGCTGAGATAAGATCTGAGACCAAGGCGGGGAAAGGTAAGTTGCCCGCAATTTGTACGTGTTCCATAGCATGCTGGATATGTCTTGAGAGATTCAGAGGTTGGTCTGTAAGGATGCACCATAGTAGAACAGCCATGTCTGCAGTGAAGGAGGACTCATGAGTGCTCAGAAAGACGTAATGGGACATGATCTGCGCCCATACGCGAGCCTCCAAGGTAAGTGCTGAAGCCAAGATTCCCTTAGGGCGGGTACAGTGGTATCCGTAGATCCAACGGCTGCCAGGTAATGCGATGACTCCGAGAACGGAGTCCCAGTCGAATTGGTATCTCTGGCGCTGAAGGGCGGCTTCTTATAATTCCTTTCTGCCATGATAGGGAACATCTGCTCACAGTAGCGATTGGGAAATCGCGCAGTGTCCTTTGCTGGAAAGGCTTTCTCCTTTTTGTCAACTTTTATTATCCGCTTAACTCTTTTTGTTGAGGGCTTGACGGCAGTTGAAGAAGGCTCTGCCACTAATGCTCTTTTAGTTCCTCTTCCTGCTGGTGGTTTGGAAGTTGCTTTCTCCTTTCCTTTCTTGGTGGCCATCCTGAAAGAAGGGAAGAGAAAGAAAATTAAATTTAAAGAGATATACAGCAGGGAAGGAAACGGAAAAGAGGGTAAATGATGTACAGCAAAATGTATATGACATTAACACATGCTCTCGAGTACATATGAAAAGCCATTAATGGAAAATAGCTAGTGCAGATAAAATCAAGTGAATGCAAGGTGTTTATTGGCATGCTGGCAAAGGGCATGAGTAGCATAGACCAAGCATTACTTCGTAACAAACCATCACGTTTGTATTGACAATTGTATTCAATTAATAAAATAATAAGGGAAAGTTGTGAAAAGCAAGCATTGAATAGTATATCAACATAGAGAAGTGCATAATGCCACATGAGCTTTTTCACAAACACATAGCATGCATGGTGAATAGGGTATAGAAAATATGAAGATGAACATGCAAGCAATCCCTTAAATGGGAGAAAAATAATTGTCAAATAATTTGCAATAATCCACAAGCATATAATGAGGGATGATGACTCAAAAATTTTCTAGCACCATGTAAAGAAAAGAAAAGAAGAAGAAGAAAAATTCATTGAAAAAAAAGTTGAAAAGAAAAAAAAATAAAAAGAAAATAAAAATATATATAATATAATAAGAATGATGGAAAAGAGAAGAAGGAAGAAGAAGGTAAAACCTTGTTAATGGTGGTGAGAGGGATAGAGAGTGAAAGGTGAGATAGAAGGGGGAAGGAAGAAATAATGAGGGAAAAGAAAAATTAGGATTTGGGGGAAAGAAAGATAACATAATTTGGCAATTTAGGTTGAGCTGTGCGGCACATGCGACGCGGCCGCGTGGGGCACGCGTTCGCGTGGGTGCGCGTCAGGTAAGGGGATGCGATCGCGTCAGTCACGCGGTCGCGTGACCCGTGTTACGCTGCAGGCGCGAGTGCAGCCTCGCTCCAGCACAACTCTCAGTTCGATTTATTTTAATTGCCAAATTGGGGTGACGCGATCGCGTGGGTCACGCGATCGCACGAGTGTGCGTTATAAAATGGGTGACGCGGCCACGTCGGTGACGCGGTCGCGTGACAAGGATTGTGCTTCCAGCACCAATCCAGCATCACTCTCGCACAGAATGTTACTGTGCACCCTTTTATGTCGAAAACTTAGGGCACGCGAATCAGTAGAACGGGGGCTGGTTTCTTCCTCAGATTCACTTTCAGATCCGCCCTCAGAGCTAGGAGAGTTGCAGAAAAGTGTGCTATTTTATTAATCAGATGTTCCAAGAAGTTGAGCTAAGTAAATTGGAATGTAAATTGAGGAAATTTAAATAATATGAATAAAAGCCTTGACTGGGAGTTGATTGGTTGGAATTTCTACTATTGATGGAGTGATTGTAAGATTAATTTATAATTAAGTTTCGTGCACCAAGTTTTTGGCGCCGTTGCCGGGGATTGTTTGAGTTTGGACAACTGACGGTTCATCTTGTTGCTCAGATTAGGTAATTTTCTTTTTGTTTTCTTTTCAAAAATTTTTCAAAAATAATTCTAAAAAATTTTCTCATCTGTTTTCGAAAAAAAAAATAAAAATGTTTTCAAAAATTTTATTCAAAATTTCTAAGAATGAATTCTAGTGTTTCATGAAGCATGTGAAGCCTGGCTGGCTGCAAAGCCATGTCTAAATTCTTTTGGACTGAGGCTTCCTAATCATCATCACAAGAGCAAGTTAGTTGTTGCCAATAAAATTTGCTGTTGTATGCATGAGAGGTATCTGCTGAAGCTTGGCTGGCCATTGGCCATGTCTAGTATTTTGGACCGGAGCTTTCATTGAAAGCTTGGCTGGCTAGTGAGCCATGTCTAATTCCTGGACTGAAGCTTTAGACTAAGAATGCAAGATTCCTGGAATTCATATTAAAAATTTTGGAATCCTTATTTTTTTTTTTCAATTAATTTTTGAAAAATCCAAAAAAATTAGAAAATCATAAAAATCAAAAATATTTTTGTGTTTCTTGTTTGAGTCTTGAGTCATATCATAAGTTTGGTGTCAATTGCATGTGCATCTTACATTTTTCGAAAATTTCATGCATTCATAGTGTTCTTCATGATCTTCAAGTTGTTCTTGGTAAGTCTTCTTGTTTGATCTTGATGATTTTTTTTGTTTTGTGTTGTATGTTGTTTTTCATATGCATTCTTGAATTCTTAGTGTCTAAGCATTAAAGAATTCTAAGTTTATGCAGAAGGAAAATCACACCCTGGAGGAGCATCTGTCTGGCGTTCAAACGCCAGAACAGAGCATAGTTCTGGTGCTGAACGCCCAGAATGGGAGCATCCTGGCGCTGAACGCCCAGAACAAGCATGGTTCTGGCGTTCAACGCCAGAAATGGCAGCAAAGGGGCGTTGAACGCCCAAAATGGGCACCAACCTGGCGCTGAACGCCCAGAGTTGGGTACAAAGGCATTTTTACATGCCTAATGGTGCAGGGATGTAAATTCCTTGAACACCTCAGGATCTGTGGACCCCACAGAATCCACTCAGGATCTGTGGACCCTACAGGATCCCCACCTACCTCCACTCACCTCTTCTCACCACTCTCTTTCACACAACCCCATAAACACTCTTCCCCAAAAACCCTTCACCAATCACCTCAAACTCTCTTTCCCATCACCTCTTCACCACTCACATCCATCCACTCTTCCCCATAAACCCCATAAACC
>NC_029794.2:93401964-93402437 GCF_000816755.2 Arachis ipaensis
CCGCTCATATGATTGGAGCTCTGTTTCATTGATAGTTTGGCATTTATAGTATATTCTCTTCTTTTTATCCTATTTGATTTTCAGTTGCTTGGGGACAAGCAACAATTTAAGTTTGGTGTTGTGATGAGCGGATAATTTATACGCTTTTTGACACTGTTTTTAGTAGGATCTAGTTACTTTTAGGGATGTTTTCATCAGTTTTTATGTTAAATTCACATTTCTGGACTATACTATGAGTTTGTGTGTTTTTCCGTGATTTCAGGTATTTTCTGGCTGAAATTGAGGGACTTGAGCAGAAATCAGATTCAGAGGTTGAAGAAGGACTGCTGATGCTGTTGGATTCTGACCTCCCTGCACTCAAAGTGGATTTTCGGGAGCTACAGAACTCGAAATGGCGCTCTTCCAATTGCGTTGGAAAGTAGACATCCAGGGCTTTCCAGAAATATATAATAGTCCATACTTTGGCCAAGAAT
>NC_029794.2:93403052-93422422 GCF_000816755.2 Arachis ipaensis
ATGGAAAGGAGTAAGACTGATTGGATGAAGATAGCAGGAAAGCAGAGGTTCAGAGGAACGAAAAGCATCTCCATTCGCTTATCTGAAATTCCTACCAATGATTTACATAAGTATCTCTATCCCTATTTTATTATTCATTATTCGAAAACCATATCACTGTTTTATATCTGCCTGACTGAGATTTACAAGGTGACCATAGCTTGCTTCATACCAACAATCCCCGTGGGATTTGACCCTTACTCACGTAAGGTATTACTTGGACGACCCAGTGCACTTGCTGGTTAGTTGTATCGAAGTTGTGACAATTATGAATTAAGATCAGAGCACCAAGCTTTGGAGCCATTACCAGGATTTGTTCGAGCCTGGAGATCACAATTTCGTGCACCACTACTCACACAGTGTAAATAATAAATCCATAGCATATGAAAGGGAATTAAAAGAAGACATGATTATTGGAATTGAAATTAAATTAAAAAGAAATAATCCTTGCATTAAATAATCATAAAAGTATCTGAATGATAAAATTGAACAAAGCAAAGAACATGGAAGAATGAAAACCAAGTTAAGAAAACAAACTAGAATGATGAAGTCTTGATGAGGAAATAACTCTTCTCAATGTTCTAATGCTAAGACCAATTGAAAATTAAAATTCTAAAAACCTAGAGAGAAAAATCTAAGAGAGTAAAACTAGATCTAAAAATTGTCTCCGAATGAATGTGTTATTTGTTTTTGCATGTTCTCTAACTCTAGTCTGCTGTTCCGGGCCGAAAACTGGGCCGAAATATGGTCCAAAATCGCCCCCAACGAATTCTGCAGATTATGCAGATCGCACATGTCACGCGATCGCGTCATCCATGCGGACGCGTCATTCGCGCTTTTCCTCGCCACGCGTTCGCGTCGTCCACGCTACCGCGTCGCCAGAACTTTTCCAATCTGCGCGGCCGCGTGTGCCATGCGGACGCGTCGCTGCGATTTGCTCTCCTTCGCGCGGTCGCGTGAGCCATGCGACCGCGTCACTTCTCGCTGGTTATCTCCTCAAATTCTTGTGTTCCTTCCATTTTTGCTAGCTTCCTTTCCAATCTCCAACTCATTTATGCCCTGTAAAGTCTGAAACACTCAACACACAGATCACGGCATCGAATGGAATAAAGGAGAATTAAAAATAAATAATTAAAGTCTCTAGGAAGCAGTTTTCAAACATGTAATAAATTCAGGAAGGAAATCTAAATGCATGCTAATTTAATGAATAAGTGGGTAAGGATCATGATAAAACCACACAATTAAACACAATATAAACCATAAAATAGTGGTTTATCAGTCTCCTCTGAACAAGGGTGATCCTTCTTCTATATATACTAATCTAACAACTACAGAAATAAGATAAACTAGTTTTATAGTGCGAAAATCCACTTTCCGAGCCCACTTGGTGAGTGTTTGGGTTGAGCTAAGGGTGACTCCACGAGCTAGTACCCTTCTTGGGCGTTGAACTCCAGCTTTGGACTCCTTTTGGGGCGTTGGATGCCAACTGCTCCCTTTTGGGCGCCCAACGCCAGGAAGAGGGTGAAGTGCTGGCATTGAATGCTAGTTTTGAACCTTTATTTCCATAGCAAAGTATGGAATATTATATATTGCTGGAAAGCCCTGGATGTTAGCTTTCCAATCCCATTAAGAGCGCATCATTTGGACTTCTATAGCTCCAAAAATGCTCCTTCGAGTGTACGGAGGTCAGAATCCGATAGCATCTGCAGTCCTTTCTTTGTCTTTGACTCAGACTTTTCCAAAGCTCCTCAATTTCAGCCAGAAGTTATCCGAAATCATCATAAAATGCAACAACTCAAAGTAGAATCCAAAAATGTGAATTTTGCATCAAAACCTATGAAAATATAATAAAACTTAAACAAAACATAATAAAAACTATATGAAAATGATGCCAAAAAGCGTATAAAATATCTGCTCATCAGAACACCAATCTTAAACTGTTACTTGTCCCCAAACAACCAAAAACAAATTAGGATAAAAAAAGAGAAGGATACAATAAATCTCAGAGTTCTCAATGAAGCTCAGTTTCAATTAGATGAGCGGGACTAATGGCTATTCACTTCTGAATAGTTTTGGCATCTCACTATCCTTTGAAGCTCAGAATAATTGGCATCTTTAGGAATTCATAATCCAGATGATACTATTGATTCTCCTAGTTTCGTTCTTTTTTATTCTTGAACACAGCTTCTTTTGAGTCTTGGTCGTGACCCTAAGCACTTTATTTTCCAGTATTACCACCGGATACATAAACGCCACAGACACTTAACTGGGTGAACCCTTTCGGATTGTGATTCAGCTTTGTTAAAATCCCCAACTAGTGGTGTCCAGAGTTCTTAAGCACTCTTTTGCTTTGGATCACGACTTTAACTGCTCAGTCTCAAGCTTTTTCACTTGACACCTTCACACCACAAGCATATAGTTAGGGAAGCAGCTCATTTGAACTGTTTAGGCCAAGATTTTGTTTCTTTTAGGCCCTCCTAACCATTGATGCTCAAAGCCTTGGATCCTTGCTCTTGCCTTTTGGTTTAAAGAGCTATTGGCTTTCTCTTTTTCTTTTTGCTTGTCTTTTTTTCCCATTTTTCTTTCTCTTTTTCTTTCTTTTTCTTTTTGCTGCTTTTTCTTGCTTCAAGAATCAATTTTTGGATTTTTCAGATAACCAATAATACTTCATTTTTATCATCATTCTTTTAAGAGCCAACATTCTTAACTCCAATATCAAATATGCACTATTTATTCATGCATTCAGAGAGTAAAAGCAATGCTACCACATCAAAATAATTGAACTATTCTTATTATATAACTCGAAATTCAAGTATCTCCCTATTCTTTTTCAAATAAAATTTTCTTTCAAGCAAGGTGAGAGATGCATGGAATATTTCATAGCTTTAAGACATAAAATAAAGATGATCATGCACTAGAAACATACAATAAGATAAAATACATAGAAAAATAGAAAAATAACATAGGCAACAGGGATTAAGGGAACAGGTCCACCTTAGTGACGGCGGCTGCTGCTTCCTCTAGAGAATCCAATGGAGCGCTTGATTTCTTCTATGACACGCCCTTGTCTTTGTTGCTCTTTCCTCATGGCTCTTTGATCTTCTCTTATTTCATGGAGGATGGTGGAGTGCTCTTGGTGTCCCATCCTCAGATGATCCATGTTGGAGCTCAATTCTCCTAGAGAAGTATGCAATTGGTCCTAGTAGCCTTGGGGAGGAAAATGCATCCCTTGAGGCATCTCAGGAATTTCTTGTTAAGGCGGCTCCACACGCTCTTGTTGAGGTGCATGTGTAGGCTCTCTAGTTTGCTCCATCCTTTTTTTAGTGATGGGCTTGTCCTCTTCAATGGGGATGTCTCCTTCTATGACAATTCCAGCTGAATTGCATAAGTGACATATAAGGTGGGGAAAAGCCAACCTTGCTAAGGGGGAAGGCTTTTCAGCTTTCATTCCCAAGCATGATACAATGAATCATGATGGCTCTATCAATGGTCACTTCTGACGGATTACTAGTAGGGATGATAGAGTGTTGGATGAATTCCAACTATCTTCTAGCTACAAGCTTGAGGTCAAGCCTTCTTAGTTGGACAGGCTTGCCTTGAGTATCCCTCTTCTACTGAGCTCCTTCCACAAAAATGTCTAAAAGGACTTGGTCCAGCCTCTGATTGAAATTGACTCTTCTAGTGTAAGAATGTGGGTCTCCTTGCATTACTGGCAAATGGAGTGCCAGCCTTACACTTTCCGGGCTGAAATCTAAGGGTCGCTCCCGGATCATGGTGCTCCAAGTTTTGGGGCTTGGGTTCACACTTGTATCATGACGTTTAGTGACACATACATTGGTAGAGAACTCTTGCACCATCAAGATTCCAATTTCTGGGATAGAATTGGTTAGAACTTCCCAACCCCTCCTCCAGATTTCTCGTCGAATTTCCGGATACTCATTCTTTTTTTAGCCTAAAGGGGACTTCAGGAATCACCCTTTTCTTTGCCACTACTTCATAAAAGTGGTCTTGATGAGCTTTGGTGATGAATCTCTCCATCTCTCAAGGTTCAGAGGTGGAAGCAACAGCTTTCCCTTTCCTCTTTCTAGAGGATTCTCCGGCTTTGGGTGCCATAAGTGTGAATAGAAAGCAAAAAGCAAGGCTTTTCCAATACCAAAATTAAAAGCTTTGCTCGTCCTCGAGCAAAATATGAACACAAGGGAAGAAAAGAGTAGAAGAAGAAGAAAATAGGGGAGATGGAGGGAGAGAGTGTTTCGGCCAAGTGGGGCTTGAGTGTATGAAGGGATGGAGGAAGGGGTATTTATAAGGGTGGGATGAGGTAGGGTTCGAATGGTGGGGGGGAATTGGGTGGGAAATTTTGAATTTGAAATGGGTGGGGGTTGGTGGAAGTTATAATGGTTTTGGGAAGAGATATGGATGTGATTGGTTGAGGGTTTATGGGGAAGAGTGTGTGGGGAAGAGTGAAAGTAAGAGAAAGAAGAAGGTGGGATAGGTGGAGATTCTGTGGGACCCACTGGTCTTGGAAGGCTAGGAAATTCGAATTCCCTGCCCCCTTGTGGGCATTGAATGCCCAGCTTATGCTCGCCAGCTTCATGCTCCTTATAGGGCATTTGACGCCCATAGGGGACCTCCTTCCTGGCATTCAACGCCAGGTCTCTGCCTCCTGGATGGCGTTCAACGCCAGCAATGCTACTCTTCTTGGGCGCTGAACGCCCATTGGGGATACCTTGTGTGGCGTTCAACGCCAGCTTGGCCACTCTTTTTGGGCGTTGAATGCCAATTCCTGCCCCCTTGTCTGACGTTCAATGCCAGTAAGGTACCTGCTCTAGGGTGTTTTGTTTCCAGTTCTGACTGTCTCTGTTTCTATTCTAACTACTGCCCATGATCACAAAATTAAAGAAATAATTATGTAAAATAAACTTAAAGAAAAATAGAAATAACTAACTAAGGTTGGGTTGCCTCCCAACAAGCGCTTCTTTAACGTCAATAGCTTGACGGTTTGCTCCTTTATGGAGTTAGATAGGGGCTCAGAATTTTGCCCCTTACAGTAAACTTCTTGCCTGTGCTCTCATAGATGAGTTCCACATGTTCTAGAGACAGGATCTTGTTCACAGTATGTAGAACGACTGGGTTGTCAGTGAAGACAACTCTCATGCCAGGTGAGAGACCTTCAGTGGGGATTTTCTTGTCCCTCTAGCCTTTAGGTACCTTCTTCTTAGTACATTTATCCTCAGTTCTTGATGATGGTTGCCCAACACTAAACTTAGAATTGGTGTCTGGGGGCTCTGTATAAATTTGCACTGAGAGAGAGGGTTGGAACACTAAGTGTTGTACAATCATCTCTCTTTTGTCAGAGGGAGAGTTAAGGCTAGGTACCTTGAATAAGATACAGTCCTCATGCAATTGCAAGACTAGCTCTCCCCTTGCTACATCAATGATGGCATTGGTAGTGGCTAGGAAAGGTCTTCCAGGGATGGTGGATTCATCCTCGTCCTCTCCAGTATCCAAGATTATAAAATCTGCAGGGATATAAAGGTTCTCAACTTTTACTAAGACATCCTCTACCAGACCATATGCTTTTTTCATTGACTTGTCTGCCATCTCTAGTGAGATTCTTGCAGCTTGTACCTCAAAGATTTCTAGCCTCTCCATTATAGAGAGTGGCATGAGATTTATGCCTAACCTTAGGTCACACAGAGCCTTTTCAAAGGTAATGGTGCCTATGGTGCAAGAAATCAGGAAGCGTCCGGGATTTGGCAGCTTCTGAGGAAGTTTCTTTTGAACCAACGTATTGAGTTCCTTGGTGAGCACTGGAGGTTCTTCCTCCAATATCTCTGTTCCAAATAATTTCGCATTTAGCTTCATGAGGACTCCTAGGTACTGAGCAACTTGCTCTTCCCTAGTTTCCTCTTCCTCATCATTGGAGGAGTGATCTTCATAATCCATGATTTGCAACAAGACATTTAATGGAACTTCTATGGTCTCCTCATGAGCCTTAGTTGCCTTCAGTTCTTCAATAGGGAAGTCTCTAGTGGGTGTTGAACACCCAGCTGCCCCATTAATGTCGTTCAACGCCAACTGTGGTGTCACTTTGGGCGTTGGACGCCCAGTAAGGACTTCCTTACTGGCGTTCAACGCCAGGGATGGATCTTCTATGGGCATTGAACGCCCAGTAAAGACTTCTTTACTGGCGTTTAACACCAGGGATGGCTCCTCTTTGGGCGTTGAACGCCCAGTAAGGACTCCCTTACTGGCGTTCAACGCCAATAATGGTTCTTCTTTAGGCGTTGGATGCCCGGTAGGGACTCCCTTACTGGCGTTCAACGCCAATGATGGTTCTTCTTTAGGCGTTGGACGCCTAGTAGGGACTCCATTACTAGTGTTCAATGCCAGAACATCCCCTTCAGATTCAGCCTCAACGTCTACAGTGATGGCCTTGCACTCTTCCCTTGGGTTTACTTCAGTGTTACTTGGGAGAATGTTAGGAGGGGTCTTAGGGATTCTCTTACTCAGCTGACCAACTTGTACCTCCAGATTTCTGATGGAGGACCTAGTTTCTGTTATGAAACTGTGAGTGGTCTTAGAGAGTTCAGAGACTATGGTTGCTAAGTCAGAGAGGCTCTGCTTAGAAGTCTCCATATTTTGTTGAGAAGAAGGGAATGCTTTATTACTGTTAAACCTATTATGGTTTCTTCCACCTTGATTATTGTTGAAGCCTTGCTCAGGCTTCTGTTGATCCTTCCATGAGAAGTTAGGATGATTCCTCCATGAGGAGCTGTAGGTATTTTCATAGGATTCTCCCATGTAATTCACCTCTTCTATCGTGGGTTGATCTGGATCATAAGCATCTCCATCATAGGAGGTGTCTTGAGTGCTGCCAGTTGTAGCTTGCATTCCATACAAATGCTGAGAGATCATATTGACCTGTTGGGTCAAGATCTTGTTCTGAGCCAGTATGGCATTCAGAGTGTCAACCTCTAGGATTCTTTTCTTTTGAGCTACCCCATTGTTCACAAAATTTTTCTCAAAAGTGTACATGAATTGGTTGTTGGTAACCATTTCAATGAGTTTCTGTGCCTCTTTAGGAATTTTCTTCAAGTAGAGTAATCCACCAACAGAATGGTCCAAGGACATCTTGGACATCTCAGATAGACCATCATAGAAAATACCTAGGATAGTCGATTCTGAGAGTATGTCAGGAGGACATCTCCTGATCAGTTGCTTGTATCTTTTCCAAGCTTCGTAAAGGGATTCACCCTTTTTTTTGTCTGAAGGTTTGAACCTTCACCCTGGGCTTGCTCATCTTTTGAGGTGGAAAGAACTTGGCCAAGATAGCATTGACCAACTTTTTCCAAGAGTCTAGGCTTTCCTTAGGTTGAGAATCCAATCATATCCTAGCTTTGTCTCTAACAGCAAAAGGGAAAAGTATAAGCCTGTAGACCTCAGGATCCACTCCATTGGTCTTAACAGTGTCACAGATTTGCAAGAGTTCAGATAGGAATTGATGTGGATCTTCCTGTGGAAGTCCATGAAATTTGCAATTCTGTTGCATTAGAGAGACTAACTAAGGCTTAAAGTCAAAGTTATTTGCTCTAATGGCAGGTATGGAGATGCTTCTTCCATAGAAGTCAGAAGTGGGTGTAGTGAAGTCACCAAGAACCTTCCTTGCATCTCCTCCATCATTCTGATTACCTACCATGTTTGTACTTTCAGCTTCTTATTCGAAAAGTTCTGCGAGATTTTCTCCGGAGTGTTGTGCTTTAACTTCCTGTAAATGCCTCTTTATGATCCTCTCAAGTTTAGGATCAGGATCAAAGAGAGGTTTTTTATCTCTGTTCCTACTCATAAACATGAAAAACAAAAATAAGAAAAAAAGAGAACGGGAGTTTCTATGTCAAAATATAGAGAATTCCCAGTGAGATGTGAAGAAGAAAAAAGAATGCGGGTAGAGGGGTAAGAAAAAGAATTCGAATATTAAAAAACAAAAAGGGAAATTAGAATTAAAATATTTTTTATTTTTTATTTTATTTATTTATTTAATTCGAAAACAAGAAGGAAATTAAAAGTTCAGACAACTAATTAACTAAAAAGTTTGGAAATTTTAAAGGTAGTTTTCCAAAAAGTAGAAAGAAAAAGTGATTTTCAAAATCTTTGTTTGACTTTTTCTTGAAATTCAAATTTAAGAAGAAAGGGAAGATTTGAAATTAAAAGGTTTAAAATTAAAAAGAAGATAAGTTAGCTAAGATTTAAAATTAAAAAGATTTGAAAATCAAATTTGAAAAGATAGTAAAGATTTAAAAAGATTTAAATTTTAAAATTTAAAAAGAAAGATAAGATAGGAGAGAATCAAATTAAAAAAAAAGATTTGAAAGGATTTAAAAAGATAAGATTTAAAATTTGAAATTTGACTTTACTAACAAGAAAACACCAAACTTAAAATTTTTAAATCAAAATAAGAAAAGAAACAAGATTTTCAAAAATTTTAATAAAGATAAAAGAAATATTTTTTTATTTTTTTTGAATTAATGAAGAAATAGAAAAACAACTAAAAGACACCAAACTTAAAATTTTTAGATCAAAGACACTAGTTTTTCGAAAATTTGAAAGAAAAACACCAAAAGACACCAAACATAAAAATTTGTAGACCAAACAAAGAAAAGAAATAAGAACAACTTGAATACTAAGAAGAACACTCAAGAATAAATTCAAAAATTTTAAAGAAAATAAAGAACACACAAATAACACCAAACTTAAGAACTGGCACTAGACTCAGTAAAAGACAAAGAAAAGATGGATTTTGAAAAAGTTTTTGAAAAAGAAAACAAAGACACAATTAAAAATACCTAATCTAAGCAACAAGATAGTCCGGTAGTTTGCCAAACTCGAATAATCTTCGGCAACGGCACCAAAATTTGGTGCACAAAATTGACTCCGCAATATTCACATTGATAGACTGGCAAGTGCACTGGGTCGTCCAAGTAATACCTCAGGTGAGTAAGGGTCGATCCCACGGAGATTGTTGGCTAGAACAAGCAATGGCTATCTTGTAGATCTTAGTCAGGCGGATAGAAAATATAGTTATTGTGAAAAATGCATAAAAACAGAATAAATAAAGTTACTGGATAAATGTGAAATCAGCGATGAGAGAACAGTTGAGGCTTCAGAGATGCTTTCTCCTTCTGGATCAACTTTTCTCACTGTCTACTTCAACTTTTGATAATTCATTCCATGGCAGGTTGTAAGTGACTAACGCCAGGTCAGTGGTCATTAATCTCCTCTGCTTTAGAACAAACGCCGGGTCAATGGTCATCCAATCTGAACGGAGGTGAAGCTCCAGCAGTCCATTCCCTTGGTGATCCTACTGAAAGCGCCACAGATAAGGTCGGATCTTCCAAATCAGAGAATGCTGCTCTATTGATTTTAGATTATACCACAAAGGCCCTAATTGCCCTGCACCTCGGCTGAACTGATGTCTCCAAGTCCCCAACGAAGTCATGGATTAGCCTTCTAAGAATTATATAATCAAGCTTGTGGTTCAGTACTATCCCCTCAAGGACTCACCAGAACCCATGTAGAATAGGAATGACGGTCAAGTTACACTCCCAATTCATTAGGATGAAGAACGAAGATACATCTTAGAATAGAATCAAGCATAGATTGAAATAGAATAATGATATTATTAATCTATAAGAATCAACAGAGCTCCTAACTTTAACCTAGGAGGTTAGTGACTCATAGCTTACAATAATGTTCAAAAATATGGTATAAGGTAAAGTCTCCTCTGAACAAAGGTGATCCTTGTTCTATATATACTAATCTAACAACTAAGAATTACAGAAATAAGATAAACTAGTTTTGTAGTGTGAAAATCCATTTTCCGGGCCCACTTGGTGAGTGTTTGGGCTGAGCTAAGGGTGACTCCACGAGCTAGTACCCTTCTTGGGCATTGAACGCCAGCTTTGGACTCCTTTTTGGGCGTTGGACGCTAGCTGCTCCCTTTTGGGCGTCCAACGCCAGGAAGAGGGTGAAGTGCTGTTATTGAATGCCAGTTTTAAACCTTCATTTCTAGAGCAAAGTATGAACTATTATATATTTCTGGAAAGCCCTGGATGTTAGCTTTCCAATGCTATTAAGGACGCACCATTTGAACTTCTGTAGCTCCAAAAATGCTCCGTCGAGTGCACGGAGGTCAGAATCCGACAGCATTTGTAGTCCTTTCTCTGTCTCTAACTCAGACTTTTCCAAAGCTCCTCAATTTCAGCTAGAAATTATCTGAAATCATCATAAAACGCAACAACTCAAAATAGAATCTAAAAATGTGAATTTTTCGCTAAAATCTATGAAAATATAATAAAACTTAAACAAAACATAATATAAACTACTCAGAGACGGCCTATGAGGTGAACACAGGTGATAACGCCTGGGACACCATGGAGGAAGTGAACTATATGGGAAACTTCTCCAGAAACTTCAACAAAAATCCCTATTCAAATATCTTCAATCAAAGATGGAGGAACCACCTCAACTTTGGGTGGAGAGACCAACAGAATCCCCAACAAGGCTTCAATAATAATCGGAATGGAATGTACCAAAATCAGTTCAACAATAAACCATTCGAAACTTCTCAGCAACAATTGGAGACACCTAGGCAAAGTCTCTCTGACTTAGCTGGTATAGTCTCCAACCTCTCCAAGACCACTCACAGTTTCGTAACAGAGACTAAGTCCTCCATTAGGAACCTAGAAATACAGATTGGTCAGCTGAGCAAGAGGATCCCAGAGATCCCTTCTAACACTCTTCCAAACAACACAGAAGGGAATCCAAAAGAAGAGTGCAAGGCCCTCACTATAGAGGTTGTAACCGAACCTAAAAAGGAGCATGTTTTAGAGGAGCTCAAAGAAATCATAGCTCATGAGGAGACTAAAACAGCCACCTTGCACGCCCCTTTACTACGTGAAGAATCTGAAGAATACTCGTCTTCAGAAGAGGATGAAGAGTCCAAGAAAAAGCAATTTGCTCGGTATCTGACCATCCTCAGAAAACTAAAAGCCAACTCCTCTCCCACAGAGGCGTTAGAAGAGGAAGATGAGCCTGTGATACTGGCCAAGGAATGTAGTGCCTTGGTCCAGAAGAAACTTCCTCAAAAGCTTTCAGATCCCGGAAGCTTCCTGATTCCCTGTACTATAGGGACTATCACCTTTGAGAAGGCACTATATGACCTTGGCTCAAGCATCAATCTGATGCCTTTGTCTGTAATGAAGAGGCTAGGAATTTTAGAGGTGCAGCGTGCCACAATCTCATTGAAGTTGGCAGACAAGACCCAAAAAAGGGCGTATGGCATGGTAGAGGATGTCCTGGTGAAGGTTGACGACCTTCACATCCCTGCTGACTTTGTGATTCTAGACACAGGGGAGGACAGAGATGAATCCATCATCCTTGGATGGCCTTTTCTAGCCACTCCTAAGGCCATAATTGATGTAGAAAGAGGTGAGCTAGTCTTAAGACTACATGAGGATTGTATCTTGTTCAAGATACCAACCCTCAGACTCCCTTTGACAGAGCTGGTACTATAGTGCAGCACATTGTGTTCCATCCTTCCCTCTCAGTGTAGAGCTTTACAAAGCTCCCATACACCAACTCTAAGTTTGGTGTTGGACAACCATCATCAAGCACTGGGGAGGAAGATACTAAGAGAAAGGTACCTAAAGGCTGGAGGGACAAGAAGACCTCTACTAAAGGCCTCTCACCCAACATGAGAGTTGTCTTCACCAAGAGTCCAATCATTCCACATAAAGTGAGTAGGATTTTGTCTCTAGAGCACGTGGAGCTCATTCATGAGAGCACAGAAAGAAAGTTCACTGTACGAGGTGAAATTCTGAGCCCTTATCTATCTCCGTAATGGAGCTGTCCGTCAAGCTAATGACGGTAAAGAAGTACTTATTGGGAGGCAATCTAACCATACTTAGACTATTATTATTTTCTTTATTTTCATTTGACTCTGCTTTAGTTATTCCTTTTTAGCTTTTCTCTTTCTTTTTAATGTTTGTGATCATGTATAGCACTTGGAACAGTGATAGAAGCATGCAGAACTGAAGACAGAACACTCTGGTTAGACCCCCTTACTAGCGTTGAACGCCTGACAAGGAGGGGATTGGGCATTCAACGCCCCACAAGGGATATGAAGTTAGCGTTGAATGCCAGGAAGGGAGCATCCTGAGCATTCAACGCCCCAAAGGGAGAGGAAAGCTGGCATTGAACGCCAGCCAGGGAGTACCCTGGGCGTTCAACGCCCTACAGGGGGCAGCCAGTCCCAACCATTCACCCCCTATGGCCGTTTAACGCCCATACCTAGCATTGAACACCAGGTAGGGGGCAGGCAGCTTGAGTTCTGCAACCTTCTCAGGACAATAGATCCCACAGAATCTCCACCTACCTCACCTTCTTCTCTCTCCTATCTTCTAAACCTTGAAACCCACACCCTACTTTCCTCTTCCCCATACACCCTCAACCAATCACATCCACATCACCTTTTTCTGTTCCCAAAACCCTTCATCACTCCCATCATTCAATTCCCACCAACCCCACCCACTTCAAATTCAAACCATTCCCACCCATTCTTCCCTCCTTCATAACCGAACCCTAACCTCCCACCCCTATAAATACCCCTTCATTCTTCTCATCACCCTCACACCTAAACACTCTCTTCCTCTTCCCTTATACACTCTACACACTCTTGCCCTTCCTCACCCCCCACTTGGCCGAAGGCTTCTCCCTTCCCCTTCAATAATTCTTCTTCCTTCTACTCCTCTCTTTCCTTTTTGTTCTTATTTGCTTGAGGACGAGCAAACTTCTTAAGTTTGGTGTTGCAAAAGCTTTGCTTTTTGACTTCTACCATCCCTAAGTATGGCACCTAAGGTCAGTGAAGCCTCAAGAAAGAGAAAGGAAAAGGCCCTTGCTTTTTCTTCTTAACCTTGGGAAATGAAGAAATTCCTCACCAAGGCTCATCAAAACCACTTCTATGAGGTGGTGACGGAAAAAATAGTGATCCCCGAAGTCCCCTTTAGGCTAAAAAACGATAAGTACCCAGAAATCCAACAAGAAATCTGGAGAAGAGGTTGGGAAGTACTAACCAATCCTATCCCGGAGGTTGGAATACTAATGGTGCAAGAATTTTACGCCAATGCTTGGGTCACAAAAAATCATGATACTCGTGTGAACCCACAGTCCAAGAACTGACACACCATGGTGAGAGAGCGACTCCTTGATTTTAGCCCGAAAAGTGTAAGAATGGCGCTCAAACTACCACAAATGTTAGGAGACCCGCACTCTTACACCAAGAGGGTTAACTCCGATCATAGGTTAGAGCAAGTGCTCGCAAACATCTATATGAAAGGAGCCCAGTGGAGGCTAGATGCGCACGGCAGGCCCTACCAACTGAGTAGGCTTGACCTCAAACCTGTAGTTAGAGGATGGTTGGAGTTTATTAAATGCTCCACCATCCCTACAAGTAACCGATCTGAGGTTACCATAGACCGAGCAATAATGATTCACTGTATCATGCTTGGGAATGAGGTAGAGGTACATGAGGTGATACCTCGAGAATTGTACAAGGTGGCAGAAAAGCCCTCCACCCAAGCAAGGCTGGCATTCCCACATCTCATCTATCACCTATGCAATTTAGCTGGAATTGTCATAGAAGGAGACACCCCCATTGAGAAGGACAAGCCCATCACGAAAAGAAGGATGGAGCATATTAGAAAGCCAGCACATGAACCACAGCAAGAGCCTGTGCAGTCGCCTCAACCAGAGATTTCTGAGATGCCTCAGGGGATGTATTTTCCTCCCCATAACTTTTGGGATCGATTGAATATCTCAATAGGGGAGCTGAGCTCAAACGTGGAGCAGCTGAGGATGGAGCACACTGAGCACGCCACTACCCTTCATGAAATGAGAAAAGATCAGAGAAGGATGATGGAGGAGCAGCTAAGGCAAGGGCGTGAAATAGAGGAGCTCAAATGCTCCATTGGACTCTCAAGAGGGAGCAGCAGCCGCCATCACTAAGGTTGTTGAGTCCCATTATCCCCCTCTGTTTTATTCTGTTTTCAATGTACTTTAGTTTACTGTCTGTTTTCTTTTCTAAGTCATGATCACAAGTAGTCTCTTTCTAGTTTTATTTTGTTATAAAATATCCATTGTATCACCACCATGCTTAAAATATCCCATGATCCCTATTCATGCATCTCTTTCTAGTGAGATGCATGAATTTTAAGTTTATCATGAATCATTCCAATTGTTTGGATGTGGTGGCCTTGCATTTATTTCTGAATGTATGAATTAATAGTGCATGATTGATGTTGAAATTGAGAATGTTGGCTCTTGAAGAATAATGAATCTAGAGAATTATTATTGACTCTCTGAAAAATAAAAAAACATGTTGATTCTTGAAGTAAGAAAAAGCAGCAGAAAAAGAAAAAGAAAAATAAAAATAAAAAGAAAGAATGCTCATAAAAGAAAAAAAATCAAAAGAGCAAGGATCCAAGACTTTAAGCATCAATGGTTTGGAGGGTCAGCAATTGGCCTAAAAAGCTCAAATGAGTTACTATCCCTAACTAAATGCTTGTGGTGTGAAGGTGTCAAGTGAAAAGTTTGAGACTTAGCTGTTAAAGTCGTGATCCAAAAGCAAAAGAGTACGCTTATGAACTATGGGAACCACTGACTGGGAATTTAAGCAAAACTAAATTCGAATCCAAGAGGTTCACCCAGTAAAGTGCCTGTGACGTTTATATATCTGGTGGTAATACGGGAAAATAAAACGCTTAGAGTCACGGCTAGGCTAAAAAAGGTGCAAAGCACCAAAAGAAAAAGTTGTGTTCAAGAATCAAGAAGAGCTAAACTAAGAGAAATCAATAATATCATCCGAATTCTAGTTCTAAGAGATGTCAATATTTCTAAACTTCAAAGGAAAGTGAGATGCCAAAACTGTTCAAAAGTAAAGAGCCATTAGTCCCGCTCATCATTTGGAACTGAACTTCATTGAAAAACTTTAAGACTTATTGTATCTCTCTCTTCTTTTTAGTCCTACTTGTTTTTTGTTGCTTTAGGACAAGCAACAGTTTAAGTTTGGTGTTCTGATGAGTGGACATTTTATACGCTTTTTAATGCTATTTTCTTAGTGTTTTCAGTATGTTTTATTGAGTTTTATTATGTTTTAGTAGGTTTTAATCCAAAATTCACCTTTTGGATGCTACTTTGAGCTTTTATGTTTTTCTTATGATTTTAGGTGAATTTTGGGTAAATTTTGGCAAGTTTTGGCAAAGTCTGATTCAAAGGCAAGGAAAGCATAGCAGATGCTATCAAAATCTGACCTCCGTGCATTCAAATGAGCATTTTTGGAGCTAAAGAGGTCCAATTAATGCGTTCTTAATGGCGTTGGAAAGCTAACTTTTAGAGATTTCTAGAAATATATAATGGCTTATACTTTTCTTCAGATTGGACTACCCAAAATGAGCGTTGAATGCTCAAACTACCCCCTTTCTAGCGTTCAACGCCTAAGAAGGACCAACCTCCCAAGTTGAACGCCCAAACTAGCATTCAACGCTCCAAGGGGAGCAAGGAAGCAGCATGGACACTCTCTAATGGGCGTCCAACGCCCACTCCTTCAAGTTAGAAACCAAGTTCAGTCCAAACACTCACCAAGTGGGCCTAGAAGTGGACTTTCGCATCATTTTACTTAGTTTACATCATTTTTGTAATTCTTAATTATTAGTTTAGTATAAATAGAAGTAAGATCACTATTTTAAGGGGATCGATCTTTGGACTTTTGGAACGTGTGAACCTTTTGTACAGTATGAGCAACTAAACCTCCTAGGTTAAGGTTAGGAGCTCTGCTGATTCCTATGGATTAATACAATTACTTTTCTACTTCAATTTGTGTATAATTCTATTCTATGATGCATTATCATTCTTCATCCTTATGAATCTTGATTATACATGAGGTATTATGAGTCTTGACCCAGATAGTATTGAGCTACAGCTTGAGGATGCATCACAGGTTCCAACAGAATTATCTGGATTAATCGGGGTATGTGACATAAAACCACGTTAGTCAGGGGCAATTGAGGTTCCTGTGGCTCTAAGGGCTAGAACCATAAGAGCATCAATCTATGATCCGGAAGATCCGACCTTATCTGTGGCGTTTTGAGTAGGATCACCAAAGGGATTGACTTGCGCATGCTTCACCCTCTCCCAAAATGATCTAGTCCATTTGGATGTTTGGTCTGGACCTGAGGGGATTAATGACCACGACCCATGGCTTAATCACTTACAGCCTTGCCATTGAAGGAATCATTCATCGTTGAAGTAGAGAATATGACGTATTAATTCATAAGAAGAAGTACCTCCGAAGCCTTAACTGACTGCTAATTACTGTCTTTATTGTGTTCATTTATCCCTTTTGTTATTATTTGTTTATGCGCCTACAACAATCAAAACTACCTCCCTATTCGCCTGACTAAGATCTGCAGGATAATCACAGCTTGCTCAATCCAGCAATCCTCGTGGGATTTGACCCTCACTCACCTAAGGTATTACTTTGACGACCCGATGCACTTTCCGGTTCAGTTGTGCGAGTTTAAATTTTGCGCACCAAAAAGTTCATAACAGAGGCTGAGGCAGAATGACAAGACAACTTAGGAAACCAAATAGGAACAGTCGAACAAAAGTATAGTACCAGGTGAGGCAAGTAGACCAAGGCTAGTAGAAGTGTAAAATCGTCGAACTAGAAACGTGAACAGAGGCGAGGAACACTAGCGAGAACAAAGGGACTTTCAGCATATTGATATCTCTGAATATGATTCAAACTCGGCCATTGAGCTGAGTTGCGAGCATCGCTTGCTGGGAGCTGCTATTGCTTGAGATCAGCAACAAATTGAAAACCGAAACCAATGACTTCAAGTTCACGTTGCCTCCTATTATTGAGGGAATCGACAAGAACAGATAAACATGGAAATGGCGATCAACGTGCAATGAACAACGACGGACTGAGGGAGACATGAGTGGATGATAGTGGCGGGCTGGTGGCACAAAGGAGTTAGGTGAGTGAAGGTGCAGAGGATGGGGAGTCAAGATTCTGAGTGAGTGAGGTCAGTGAAGGCACAACGCAGCCATAGCAAAGGGAAGGGAATTAAGGTTTTTGAGTTTATATTGCTAACCAAGATGGAAACTCGAGACCTCATCTTCCTCAAGCACACAAGCTGAGGCAACAGTAAGTTCAGTGATTGTAAAAACACTGTACCTCCCTCTTATAGCTTATTTTTATTCACCCTTTGTAAACGCTTTTCTAATTATTTATTGTATATTTATTTGCTTTTACGGTGTATTGTCTAGCCATTTAACCGTTTGCATGTTACATATTTTTTTCTGGACATACACATTCATACACACTAAATCTAACTAGTGTTAGGAGGAGGAATCAATCCCATGTGTGGCTTAATATGAAGCAAACTGATTTGTCACTTACACCCTGCCTCAGCCACGCATGTTACATATTAATTGTCTTAAATTCGTATGATTTAACATCTCGTCCCTATTTATTGTGATATTGCGTAAAATCACAGGTTATAGCCTCTTGGGCTTGGGTTGTCCGTTAGCCCGTTTTGTATGCTTGGGCCTAGTAGAGAACAACACTCATGAATTTTAAATAAAACACGGATAAATCACCAAAAATGCACTCGAATAATTTTGTCGTTACAAAAATTCACCCGAATTTTGTTATCAACAATAATGTCCTTAAATAATTTAAAAACGCGACAAAAATACCCAACATTAAATATGTATTCTCAAAAAATGCTTTTGAGATTGAATTTTGATGCGGGTTTTTGCAAGCATGATTAAAAAAATGAAATATTTTTATCCTTAAAATTTGATAATTTTTCGCTAAGTAAATTTTTTTTATCAACAACCAATAATACTTTTAAAAAAAATATGGAATCAAATTTTTGTCTGATTTTTTTGTGTATTTTCTAAATAGTTATCCAAATATTCCTATAAAATTTTAGATGAAATACATAAGCAGTTTCTCAAATACAAAAGTCGTTTGCTATTTATAAAAAAATAATATTATTTTTAATATTTTTGTCGCGTTTTTAAATTATTTGAGAATATTTTTGTTAATAAAAAATTCGAGTACATTTTTGTCTGCGACAAAATTATTCGAGTATATTTTTGGTAGTTTACCCATAAAAATAAAGTACTTTATAATGTTCATGAAGATATAAAAAAAAATTAACATAATTATTAAAAAGATACGATATAAAATCTTAAAATTAATGACAAATTTCACCATTATTAATCATTAATTATTAATAGATCTTATTATCAATATATAATACTTTCTTTAAATGACATTCAAATTCCCTGAACTAGGAAAGCTGCGGGGAAGACCTTTTTCTATTATATTACGATATACGACCGTTTGCCCTTTCATCACTTTGGCCTGGAGCTTTCAAGCCGGGAAGGGTATCCGCGGAAGATGAGCTAACATAAAGGCCCTGAAGAATCGGGTTTAGGACGCGAACTGACACCAGATTCCCCGGCTACAGATTGTGAAAAGGATTAGCCTTAAGCTATCGCTCTTTATGAAAACCTTTCATTTGCTTTTCTTTGATGGAAGTCTTATTTTTCCAGAATGTATCCTAATTTTTAGCCTAATTCTTCTTCTAATGATCGATTCAACCTCTTCTTTAACCCTAGGATGTGATGAGTCGACATCGAGGTGCCAAACGACTCCGTCGATAAGAGCTCTTAGGAATCATCAGCCTGTTATCCCCGGCGTACCTTTGATCCATTGAGCGAGAGCCTGTTTAACATAGGCTCAAAATTAGGTAACAATGGTAGATAAAAGATAAGGCTATTTGGGTAAGTGAGCTATTGAAATGACAGCCTCAATCATATAAATGCATTCATACACAAAATAATAGACATAGAGAATCAAACAAATCGAATATTACAATCATAGAATTCAAATAATACAAAAAAGAATGAAAATAATTATTAAAAAAATATATTCTAGAATCTAGATATTATTCAAAAACTCATAATAATTAGTAATTTATTGTTAAAAAATCTTATCATTAAAATATATTGCTTTCTATAGATGATTTATAAAAGAGACGCAGAAAGACTCGCATCTGAAAATGCTATGCTAACATCTTTGTCACCATAATACTATATGTTTTAATTTAGAATAATATATAATTATATATGATGATAATAATAAAAAAAATTTATCCATTGTTTTAGAAAATTCTTTTTAATATATATGACATGACATC